>NC_133752.1:120068289-120285789 GCF_036562045.2 Rhinolophus sinicus | reverse complement strand
GTCAATCATATATAGTTCTACCAAAATTTTTTAAAAAGATACACTTTTCGTAGGATTCAATCATTTCACTCCTCAGAGAAATGAAGGCATATATCCATACAAAGACTTTTCACAGATGTTCACATCTTTTTTATTTGTAGTAGTCAATAATAAAAACAACCCAAATTTCCTACAGGTAAATGGATAAACAAACCATTATATGTCCATTCAATGGAATACTATTCAACAGTCCGTAGACACCAACTAATAATACACACAAAAACATGGATGAATCTCAAAATAATTATGGAGTGAAAGAAGTCAGGCAAAAAAGAGTACACACTGCATGATTTCATTTATTTAAAATTTTAGCAAATGCAAAGTAATCTGTAGTGACAAAAACCAGATAAGTATTTTTCCTGGGGACACAAGTGGGGAGTAGGTGAGAGGGATACAAAAATATATGGGAAACTTTTGGTGTAATGAATATGTTCATTAACTTGATTAGTCTGCTGGATTTATAAGTATACATATATATATATATATATATATATATATATATATATATTAATACAATGTTAATAACTGTCATAATATATGCATTTAATATGTCCCTTTTTATATGCTACATATACCTCAAATAGCTTTAAAGATAATATTTTAAAAATCTTTAAAAATTAACAAAAGGTACATGAGAGTTATGCAATGAAAGTTTCAAGACAAAAAGATGTACAGCATCTGTGGTACATTTTATTAAATTCTTAGAAGAATTTTTATGTCTCTACTGAATGCATGCTGGATATTTTAGTTTCCAATTTTTAAATTCTATTTTGTTTGAGTATTTTTTACAATGACTTTATGTTAATTTAAATATAAATCTATGCTCATAATGCATAATAATACAATTTGAACAATTAATATAAACTATGCCCAAAATACATAAATTAATATTGCATATTTAAAAGCCCAAATATAACCAATGTTAATTTATTGCTACAGAAGTATTCAGTTTGCTATTTTGCTAAAATTGTAGTTTTCTAACCTAATTTAATGCTAGTCACTTATTCAGCTTAAATGTTTGAACATTGTGATATGGGTTATGAGTGGTGAGATGATATGTAAGAATCAGAGAAAGTTTGAAATCAGGTAAAGGAGTGAAGCTATGCTATATCACAGGAAGTGCTAAATTCCTTAAAAGAATTGTAGAAGTTACAGAAGAGAAGAATTACAGAAAGAATTACTAAAAAAACAACAACAAAAAAAGAATGACTGAAAAAACCCGAGATGAATTGCCTGGGTAACTCATCACTTTTAATGGCTATATATTGCATTCTTCTAGATCACATGTGTCTGAGAAGACTAAGGGTATCTGATGGTAAAAGGCTTTTTGAGATGGCACTTGAAGGCAGGATTGAATTTGAACATTAAGATTTGGTTTGAATAAAGAACTTTCCAGATGCAGGGAACTGTGTATGCAAAACCAGAGATGGCTAAAAACACCAGAGGCCTGTAGACAATTTTGGCCAGTTAAGGATGGCTTGAATAGTATTGTGTGAGGGCCACTATTTGGAGTGTAGTTGGAAAGATAAATTGGGATCAGATCAGATCTCAGACCCTGGTGGATGTGGTTAGACTTGAGTTGGTAAGCAAATGGGGAACCATCAAAAGTGTTGAGCATATTCATGTCATGATAAGATCTGAATTTCAGGAAAATAATGTGGCAGCAGTGTAGAAGAAATTGAAGGAACAGAAACAAAAATTTCTGCTCCAAACAGTTTTTCCTCCTTGAAATTGTCTATGTTGCCAAGTGCTTTCTTAAGCAGATAGCATATTGTCCTATCAGAGATGCCAAGAGAGAGCAGTTCGTTATTAAAAATGGTATGGGGTGGTGGAAGAGCTACTGACTGCCTGCAGACTCACACTTACTCATACTCTGAAACCAGATTATATGCTGGATAAGAGGGATATTTATGTCACTGGCTGAGGGGATCCAGCATATAATGGATAAGAGGGATATTTATGTCCCTAGCTTTCGGCAGAGTGTAGTATGCTCCCATGCTAGAGAGCATCAGAACAGGGTAAGTTAAAAAGGGCAGGACTAAGAATTTAGCATACAGAAAATATCAGGTGGGCGTGATGCTATAGCAGGTCCTCAAATAACATCGTTATAATATTGATGAGAAAAAAAAAAAAAAAACAACAATCAATTCCATGCTGGTGCCACTGTCTGTAAAATGTGCACGTCCTCCCTGTGTCTACATGGGTTTTCTCTGGGGAACTCCAGCTTCCGCCCACATCCCAAAGATGTACAAGTTAGATTCATTGGTGTGTCTGAATGGTCCCAGTCTGCATTAATGTGGGTGTGTGTGAGTGCGCCCTGTGATGGCAGGGCGTCCCGTCCAGGGTGGGTCCTGCATTGTGTCCTGAGCTGCTGGGAGAGGCTCCAGCTGCTGCCATCCTGAACTGGAATAAGCAGGTTGGAAAAGCATTATCTAATGTATTTTTATTCATCTTTCTTAAATGTATGTATAGCTCACATTTGTTTCACTGTTTAATAGAAGTGTTTGGGTTGTTATTTAGAAGTTTAGTGATGATTTTGTGACCAGAAATACACCATAGGAGCTTAACTCTTGTTTATATCAATTAGCCTATGGTAAGATTGGTTTCATTTATGTGTCTTTTCACATAAAGTCATAGTGTCCAAAAAACTGTCAAAGATGTTAAGTGAGAACTTATTGTACAGCTGTGGAAATGAGATGAAGCTGGGATTAGCATTCAAATTCTCCAAGTTAAACCAGGCAGTGGGTTTGGAAGCAGCGATGGGAGGCAGGGGGTTACTGAGGTCAGGGGAGGAGACGGACGTATGAAGTGTGTGCCAACTTACCCAGAGTCTATACTCCTACCATGTCCAATTTCTACCTACCTGAGATCAATGGGCTTGCAAAATTTTTGAAATTTTAATAATCCATTCGTTTGAGCCAGGATGTACCAGCTCCAGCACATGACCAGTCCTTCCACAGAGATTTATAGCTCAGGCAGAGGTCATGGCCGAGGGATCATGGAGTTAGGCAAAGAGACTGGGTGAGAAGTTGTCTGAATCCAGACAAAGCGTCTGGGTGATATGTACCAGTATCACAAGCAAGAAAAAGCTGGCAGTGTTGTTCAAAATCATCCCAGCCATGACCTCCCTCAGTTTTTTTTCTTTAATCCCTGTGTGGGTTGGTCAGAAGCAGATGGAGGCAAGTTGGAGTAGCTGCCAGCGTAGGAGCAAAGGGCCCAAGAAGCATCGTATGATAGTCCCTGTCCTCTTTCTCCTGGGTATACCGTGTTCTCCAAAAATAAGACCTAGCCGGTCAGTCACCTCCAATGTGTCTTTTGGAGCAAAAATTAATATAAGACCCAGTATTATATTATATTGTATTATAAGACCTGATATTATATTATATTATATTATATTATTATATTATATTATATTAACCCAGTCTTATAGTAAAATGAGACTGGGTCTTATATTAATTTTTGCTCCAAAAGACGCATTAGAGCTGATTGTTCGGCTAGGTCTTATTTTCGGGGAAACACAGTATATGCTGGGTTTCTGGGTTTGGGTTCCTCTGATTAGAAGTTTTATTCTGAAGCCTACAGCTTGACAGATATAGAATATGTACGAGAACATGGAGTCACTGAAGAAAAGCATTTATTTATCTGGTAGTGAGTCACCTGCTTCTAACCAGCTTCAGGAATGAGATAAATAATTTGAAGGAAAAAAAAATAGACAATCTTCCAGCCTCTCTCTCTACTTGATAAATGCTCTGCCTTGCTTCAAGCAATCTATCATTCTAAGTGATGACATTCATAAATACAGCATTATAAGAATATTTTTGGCTCACATGCTAGAATGGGAGGTTGCAGTGTTTAAATCTGTGAATGTATATCATTTAATTTCCAGAAGAAATTTACAACCTAAATAATAGTGGAAAGAATTCCAAAATGACATGTTGACTGTAGTTTTCATCATTTACTAAATCCTTTAAAAATAGTTGTCTTTAACATTCCATTTCCTTTATGAGTCTGGCCTTAGAGCACAGTTTTAGTAATGGTATTTCCATTGATAATTTTGTCTTGTTAGTTATAAGGTGAGAGAAGCCCAGAGAAGCTTTTCAGAATGTCAATAAAACATATGGCATTTAAAGGACCCAAATTCTGTTAGAGAATGAAACTAAAAGTTCTTTTTCGAACATTCCCTTTCCTTCCAAGTGATTTTTGTTTGTTGTAACTAAATATCATTAGGCAAATAACTCCATAAATAGGATTTTCTAAAGATATGTATCAGCCTTGCACCACGAATATTGTTGGCACAATTTTAAAAACTGATATATATAAAATTAATTATGTAAACTCATCAGCAGTCATGGAATTGGAAATAGTTTGTGCTTGAGTTCTATGTTTCCTGTAAAGGGTGAAAAAGAGATTAAAAAAAAAAAAAACGAAAGTGTTAATTATTAATTTAAAAGGCACCCTGCCCAAGCCTACTGCCCATTTCATTTCTCATTCCATAACTCTTAACCCTGGGCTACTTCTGCATTTTCATGCTGCCAAGCCTGCCTCGACCTGACTGGAGAGTTCAGGTTCAAGCCTGTCTCTGATAACATATTCGAACCTCTTCTCCAGAGTTACCCCAAAAGCCCTCTGGCTTCAAGCTTCCTCTGTTGTATAAAGTCCGGAGGCTCTCCCAAAGAAGGATGAGCCTATAACTGCATGCCCAAATGACAGCACTGCTGTCCTGCTCCTCTGAATCCACGGCACGTGCTGGCAGGTGGCAGGCCTCTTTGGGAATTAGAGGTTTCTTTGTTTACCACACCATTATATACCATTTGTCCCTCATTTTTTTTTTTTTTTTTTTTCACTGAAAAGAGACTGGAAAAATAGGCTTGGTATCATATTGCCCTGGATTTCATAAGAGTAAAAATTAGAATTATGCCACTGTAAGCCATTTCTGACTGCTCTGTTTAGAATTGCCCTCCCTCAAACCTTTAACCATGTTCCCAGCACTCTCTATCCTCTTTTCAGCTTTATTTTCCTCCCTAATATTTATCACTGACTAGAATGTCATATATTCGACTTACATATTTGTCTATAGTTTATTTTTTTCAACTAGAATGTAAATTGTAAATCAAGGTTTTTGTCTTTCACTGCTGTATCCCTGGCACAGAGCCATGCCTGGTACACAGTAGGTACTAAATAGTTATTGAATATATGAATAAATAAAAGAATGAATGAACAAATTCTGGAGGATAAGGTTCAGAACTGGCAATAGCATTCAAAGCTATGGCTTTTTAGTGGCCAGCTTCAGTAGAAATAAGATGAAGATAATTTCCATGAAGGGCTATTATTCATTGGAAATATATGCTTCATTCATTCATCCATTCATTTAACAACAAATATTTGTTGAGAATCTTTTGCATCCAAGGCACTGTTCTATAGATTGGAAGTTGGTGCAGAGTTCCAGTTTAGTAGGTTTACTATGGTTAGTCGGGTGTAGAAATGACGTGTGTTATTACAATGTACTTTATGGATGCTTACTCATGTGCTGGCTAAAGGAAAATGGGAATGAATGCTAGAATACATGTCCTGATAGAGATAGATAAGAAATGGGGCCACAGAAAGAGGTGTGTCTTTAAGGAGGTGTGGAGAGGTATTGCTAGGCTTGGTTTTGCAGAGGGGAAGCATGTACTTTACATACTGAAGGAGCTGCTGGCAAAGCTCACTCTGGGCTGAGGGAACTGAATGGTTGAAAACATAAGAGTAGATGAGAAAGCTTGTGGTGTTTTGCAGGAATTGCTGAGTTATTTGTGACAAGAGATAAGGCTGGAGATGTAGGTTGAGTTAGGATTAGAAAGTATCTTAAGGATTTTAAATTTATATCCTGTAAATTACGGGAAAATACTTAAGGTAATTAGTGGGGAGTGACATATTAGGTGTGACAATTAAGTTCCCGAACTCATCCTAGAAAAAGTGCTACATACCTCATTACTGAATATCACTATGGTCACCTTCAAAGTACTCCCCTGGGGAAGCTATGCACCAATGCCAGTGTCTAGTCAACCCTTCAAAGCAATTTTGGATTTCTTTTTTCTGGAATGGCCATTAAAGCTGTCATTGTGTTACCCTTGATGTCCCGAATGTCATCAAAATGTCTTCCTTTCAATATTTCCTTTATCTTTGGGTAAAGAAAGAAATCATTGGAGGCCAGATCAGGTGAGTAGGGAGGGTGTTTGTGGGGGCAGAGCCCCAGAAAGCAGTTTCCAGGCTCTAGCCCTCATATGGAAAGGTGCTGGTTCAGGTAGTAAAAGGCCATCAACTGTGATTGCATGGCCATCAGCTGTGGCTAGTTGGCCATCAGCTGTAACCATTGAGCCATTGGCCACTAATATAACTGCTACGGCTACGGAGGAGAGTTGAGAAGAGTCCAGAAGAGTCGAGGAGAGTCAGTTGGTTGGCAGCAAAGTGGACAGCAGGTCGCACGTCATGTGAACCCAGCCTCCAGTGAGACCACAGTGGTATGACTCCACTACCTATGGTTCCGTGTGTGTTCCTTTTGGGCCTCACCATGTCCTGTGTTCTTATGTGGGGAGCAGGAGCTGAGACCCCGCAGGCCGCCCTGCATGACAAATGGCACAGCGAGCAGGGTATGGTGTCGGCCAAAACTCTCCAGAATATACTGGAGCAGTTTACATGTATAAAAGCTCAGTTTCATAAGGAGGGTACGGTGCCGGCCAAAACCTACTGAAGCATGGTAGAGCGGTTTGTGCGTGTGAGAGCCCAGCTTTGGGAGGCCCATGAGGAGTGACACCGAGAACGGGAAGCACGGTCTGCCTGGGAGACTAAAGCCTCCAGCTGGCACACCACCCTCTTGGCCATGGACGGCGTTGCCTTCATTTTGGTGATCTGCTGCGGCCTTAGGCTCCAAGGGTTGTGGACATCTTCCACGGAGGACTCCACCCACTCAGACACCTGGCACGGTGAGCAAGATTCCAACCAGGTAGGAATGGAGTCTGACTCTGGGCAGGAGGACATGTGGCCCCTACACAGTGTGTGGTGCCCGGTGGCCACTGTTCTCAGGAGTTGGACCCCCAAGGAGGGGTGGAAAGACGTGGACAGTTCCCCAACCAGCATAGGCCGGAGAAAGTGAAGGTCATTGAGGCCCTGTGGGCTGGGAAGTGCTTGCTGAGGCAGCCTGGATGCCCGACTTGTAGTCCCAGGAGGAAAGGCTTGCTGAGTCCTCCTTGGGAGATGAGGGTGAGGTCAAGGTCGTCCCTCACCCCCAGGACAGCCCTGACGAATGACTATGGACTATGGGGAATTGCCTTCTATCCCTAATTTAACGGACCGCTTGACTGTTTGCTTGGGAACATACCACCATGTAGTGGAACTGGCGGATGTTTGCTTTTGTGTTTTGACTGGCCGCCATCGAGAATATATAAGCACCTTGACCGTGAGCCGCTGTTGTTCCAGCAGGGTACCCTGAGAGGCACAGAGAGAGTGGCAGTGCCCTGAGAGCCCTGGCTGAGTCCAGGAAGTCTTGCTATGCCCAGAGAGAGTGACGGTGCCCTGAGAGGCCCTGGCTGTGCCTGGGGAGACTGGTGGTACCCTCAGGAATCCAGCAAGTCTGGCTGTGCCCAGAGAGAGTGACAGTGCCCTGAGAGGCCCTGGCTGTGTCCAGAGAGAGTGGCAGTACCCAGGGAGACTGGTGGTTCCCTAAAAAGTCCAGCAAGTCTGGCTGTGCCCAGAAGAACTTGTGGTGTCCCAAGAAACCCTGGCTGTGCCCAGAGAGCCTGGCTGTGTCCTGGATATTGCATTCACCTCCAGGCTCCTTTCACAGGGCCCCTCGCGGAAGATACTTGTTGCGTAGATTGTGAGGTGAGACCCTGTAAGGGTGGAGTGTGGGGACAGAGCCAGGAGTGCAGTTTCCAGGCTCTCGCCCTCATGTGGAAAGGTGCTCACTCAGGTAGTAAATGGCCATCAATTGTGATTGGATGGCCATCAGCTGTGGCTAGTTGGCCATCAGCTGAAACCAGTGAGCCATTGGCCACTAATACAACTGCTGTGGCTACACTAGCAGCAAATGGGCTAGCAAGAAGTTGGTGGCTGAGCCTGCAAGCGGTGCAGTGAGGGTTGCGAACAGTGTGGCTCCTGCTTCCTGTTTCTCCAACCCAGCCGCCAGCAAGAATATAGTGGTATGACTACCCTACCTATGGCTCCATGGGTGTTCCTTTTTGGCTTCACCATGTCCTGCGTTCTTATGTGGGGAGCGGGAGCAGAGACCCTGCAGGCCGCCCCGCATGACAAATGGCGCAGCGAGCAGGGTCTCCCGCACGATAACAGTAAAGGGGAGAATATGGTGTGGTGATGAAGTTTCCTATTTGGGGAACTTACATATGGGTTTTATCCCTAACTGACATGAGTAATGCACGGGGTAAAGGGAACAGGCTTGGTGGAAAGATGGGGAGGGAGCCACCAGTTTCCTCTTAGAAATGCCATGTTTGAGTTGTCAGACACTGTTAAGAATGTGAGTTCTGAGTTTAGTGTACAATGGAACTGTGGATGAAGATGTGGGTGTCATTGCTGAGGTTATGGGATTTTATGAGCTCCCTCAGAGAGAGGACACAGAGCAAGAATAAAAGCATTTCTAGGATGAAATCCTGCAGTATATGAATATTTAAGAGAAACTGATAAAGATGGAGAATGGATACTCAGTTTTACCAGAGCCAGAGGAGACAGAAGGGTGAGGGGAATCTTTGTAGAAGAAAGAATGGTCCGCTGAAAGATGCTGTAGAAGAGAGTGACATTCAGCAATTAGGGGTCTTGGGGGACGTTAACAAGGTCATTTCAGTGGGATGCTGGTGGTGACAGCTGCATGGTGAGGTCTAGAAGGTGAGAAAGTGGAATGAATGAATGCTGTACTTTTTATATGAATGCCACATCCCCTATTGTACCCTTGGCCCCACCCCTTCTCACAAAAGCAGGTTCAGTCACGCAGGACTTACAAGTTGAATTAATTTAGCACCTTGTGTTTCCATGAGAACTCTATAATAATATCACTAGTTTACACAATGTGACTGCCTGCTCTTTCCTCTTCCTTTAGCACCCTCACAGATATTTTTTATGTGACTGAAGAACACCAGTTATTGCCAAAATTTATTTGAGGAGGTGAGTGAGGTCCAGAATGTCTTCATTTCTTAAAAATAAATAAATTAAAAAATCAAGGGCAATCACACATCCTGAGGTGTCCTTGATTTAAATTTGATTGTTTCTGTGCTGGTGACAGTATCCTCTGTCACCTATGTGATGAAAAAAAAAAAAAATGCTAAGATCATTCTACAAGCAGAATTTTCCACAAGTAAAAGGTCAGAAAGTACACATATCCCTATATATCCATGTATGTCGATGTATAGAAAAATCTGAAGGGTACACACCCAACAGTTGGCAGTTAGTAACTTTGGGTAGAGGAGTGAGATTAGGGGAGTTATAAAGGAAGAACTTCACTTTTTAATTTAGATCCTTCTGCACTGTTTAAATTTTTCAATGAACATATATTCGTGCATTACTTGTACAATTCTTTAAAAGATGCGGTATCTCCTTTATATGGGAGACTGTCCTTTCCACACCTACCCTCACACAAAATATTACATAGAGTTTGTAATACATTGAGGGTCTAAACATGGTTTCTACACGTTGACAAGTTACTCTTAATTATGAGCATGTTGGTGAAGGGAAAATGAAAGACATAGGATAACCAAGGCTAGAATAAATATGTGTATAAATATCATGAGCCAAATTTGATGCTCTTTTCAGCAGCCAGGTAGATGGTGGTCCCAGAGAGTGGTCCACTTACATTTGAATCTCAAGGGGGCACTTAATAGAAATACAGATTTTCAGGTTCCACTCTTGATCTGCCAAACTAGATGCTCTGAGGGTGAGACCTAGGAGCTTGCATTTTTAAAGAGCACTGTTGGGGGTTCTTAGGTATACCAGCATCTAAGGATCACTAGTACGTATAAAAAAAGGACTAACTCGGGAATCTGAGGGCCTGAGTTTTAGTCCTAACACTCACCATTTGCGTGGCCTTGCACAAATAGCTTGTCTTCTCTGATCCTCACTTTCTCTTCTGAGAATTCCCTCTAGGATTCTGGGATATTTTTTTCCCTAGGAGTCTATGACTTCTATGATTATAAGTATGACACAACACTGTGGAAAAAAAAATAAAAACTTTTCTCCAAATAAACCTTCTCATTAACATGTTTATATTTATGCCTGGTCCTACCAAGTAAGAAGACACCTTTAGTGAAATTGTGTTTATTGTTTCAAACTTTAAAAATCTGAGTTTATCAAACCCTTAGCTGCTTATCTCTGACAGGAATTCCTGATACTAATGGTCACAAGTGTCAGTCATGGAGGGAATCTTTACCAGGGTGGTAAATACAACACAGCAGTCATTAAAATTTCGCCTATTTCTTCCTAATTTGTAAATATTTAGATGTGAAGTGCCTATAAAGTGGCGGGGGCAGGAGATGGGGTTGATGGGGGAAGCATGGTGAATAGAGGGAGTGTTGTATACATAAAGAAGTTTGATTTCTTAACATGGAGGTCATTGAAATCCTAAATTGCCTTTGACGTGGGGGTGATTTCTTCCTCTACCTCCTTTCTATGTTTAGTAACTAGATAATTAGGTCTCCTGCAAGCGTGCTTTGCCTCTGTTCTGGCACTTGGGACCAGATTCCCTGTCTGCTGGCAACACAGTGATAGAGGGTTAACTTGATGGCATGGCCTTGGAGTTACAGCCTAATGAGAAAGCTGGAGCACGCAGCTGGAGAATATCAGGATAGAAATTCTCTCTTCTTCTGACCTTAGCTCTGCTTCTAACCTAAAAAAGAAAAAAGGAAGAAGGAAGATTACTTTTGGTATTTCACTGTAAATAAATTCATGAGCATTGCTTACATTTGTTTAAAATTACAATTGTTAAGGACATGAAAATGTGGTTTCACTGTTATAATACTCTACTGAATTGGGTATAACTTGGTATATCATAACCACAACGAAAATAACCACATGCAGGCATTCACACACATACAAGCAATACCCTGAAATTTCCCGATGGTATATAGGATATCCAAGTCCCAGTTGTATTTTGCAAGACATTGTGTCCCTCTTTGCTATGTTTCCTTTTCCAGTCCTAGAACTATGGTTCTTCCTCTAGCTTTACCTCTCTTCCTCCTTTGAGAATTGACATGTCTAAAACATTTGAGCCCCAATAATACTTTTTTATCCACAGCAGTGATTAAATCATGCAGTGGAAAAGCGTCTTAAAAAGTGCAACTATTTATGAATTCTGTGGTGAGGGGAGGTTGGAGAGAAGCAGGATTCAGTTTTCAGTGGAGACTCTCCTTTTATTTAGGAAAATCACCTTACCAAGACTATTGCTTATGAAAAGGCAAAGTCCAGAGTATGTCTGATGGGAAAGGTTCGCACAAGGAAAAAAAAAATTGCAGTGCTAACTAGTGGAAAAGACAGTATTCACTGAGTAAGCAGGCAATTCTAATAGATTGTTACGGGAGGTGAACACACAATCTGTTATACAGATGATGCATTACAGAATTGTATACTTGAAACCTATGTAATTTTACAAACCAGTCACCCCAATAAATTTTAATTTTTAAAAAAATAAATTGAAAAAAAGATTGTTATGTTAAATGATCCTTTGTCTTCTCTGGGTGGTGGATGACAGGAACAGGAGACAAGGGACATTGGGGATGAGGAGAGACAGTGAAAGACGGTGATTTGCAGAGATCTAAGACTCAGCTCTGAGGACCAGGGGAAAAGGAGGGAGATTACAAGAAAGGGACATCTCATGGAAGGACATGGCCCATGAACTTTAGGAGCACTGATAATATCTGATCTCATTTTTTTCATTGTTATCACCCCTTTATTTATACTTACATCTTCAATTAAGGTTTAGGAATCATTGAAACCTGAATTAAACTTTGCTATGAGTTGGTTCTCTGACCACAGTTGTTTTGAGCTCATGATATAATTGTGGCTGTTTTTAATTCTGAGGCTAATGTGAAGGTAACATCCTTCCAAGGGATGTTTTCAGTTCTCAAATTCTATGAGTTGGTGAGCAACAAAGAGAGTGATTTATGAAGGAGCAAGAAGTGAGTAATGACACCCAAGATTGGCTAATAGAATGTGCATGTTTTCTCCAAGGTTCTCTGTAAAATTAAGAATGGCAAATATGAAATGGGCATGGATATCTGCAATCATGCAAGATGAAGAGTTGAATAATTTTTATTTGGGTGTTAAAGGAAATGGGAGTCTTGCAAACTTGGGGACTTTCAGGTTAGTCATAGTATATTGCTCTTTCAAAATTCCTCACATTTAAGAGTATCCATTTTGAATGTCATACTTATACATTCTGTAAGTTAATATTTTAAAATTGTCCTTATCCTATTGAAAGTAATTTCATATAATATTATACCCTATGTGATGGTATGGGTGTTATAATTTTATCCAGATATACAATACCACTGTTTGATTGCAGTGAAAAAGATGAGTAATGGACTCTCAGACTGAACTCTTAGAGGTCAACTAACTTTTAAAAGATGGAGTTTACTTGATTGGCAGGTCGCATAAAAGAGAAATTTGATGAAAAAACAATCTGACTTTGTAATCAGTCACAGTGTTGTTTTCCACCATCACCCTAGAATCCCTTCATTGATACAATGCCTGCTTTTCAATCTTTTTTTTTCTTAGTCACTGCTTTATTCTCTAAAATTCTCTTCAGATTAAGAAATACAAAGCCACGCTCAGTAACAGTGATTCATGAATAAAAAATTCACAATCCATAGTTATTCTAGAGGTCTGAATTTTTTTTCCTCCTTCTTGAGCTTTCAGTTTAAACATAAATAAGGACATTTCTGGGAGGATTAAATTAATGGTTTCAAAATATTGGCACCAAGCTAAAAATCATCTCATTCATACTGGCCTCATTCGAGCCCTAGCAGTGAGAATTTCTTAGATACTATTCCTTAAGCATATTTGTTTTTAACCTTTGAGGAAATAGAATCTCTATTACTCGTCAATAGTCTAGTTCCTGGGATTAGAAGGTAAATGTGGCGATTAATTGTGGCTGACCCTGCGCACTCTACATCAGTGATTGTATCAGGAGTCAGGGGCCTTACGGGGAGATATAAATTGGTGCCACAGGCCTGGCGCCAGGCACAGACAGGGCCTACTTCTCAGCCCTGACCAATGTTGCCCTGTCAAAATGATTTCTGGATCTTGTGACCTATCTCCCACCCTGAGATGCACAGCCAGTATTGAAGGAACTTGCTGTTAATTGGTCCTTTTGCTTTTGTGTTCTCTTACTTTTCTGGCCTCTCTTTCTTCGTTTTACCTCATCAGTAGTTAAGAGAAAGGTGGAAAGTGACTCTTGAGAAGTTTTCCTAAGGGGCCATGATGAGATAGAATTAAAGAACAGGTTTCCAATGGCAGGAAATTTGACAGACCACAACCTCAGAAAATGTGGATGTTAGAAAGGAAATCTTAGGGGAGGAAGAAGGTATCAAGAAAGAAAACTTGGGAGCTGAAGTATTTCCGCACAGGAGGTTATGACAAAAAGGGACAGTATGGGTGTTACCTGGGAAAGAAAACTTCATAGCTGAAAAATCAAAGAAAGTCAGGCTGAGAGAACTGGTTAGGAAGAGACAACAGAGAAATTTGGAGGTTGGGAAAGAAAACAGAAGGAGTATGCTTCAGGAAGAACCTTGTGCTAGAAACCATTTCAGAGTTTCCCTAAACAATAATATACACTCATTCTTTCCCCACACCTAAACTTTCTGTAATTTAACAGCCTTCAAAGCAGAGGTGTTCCCAATAGATAATTAAATATCTCTCTCTCTCTCTCTCTCTCTCTCTCTCTATATATATATATATATATATATATATATATATATATATATATATATATATGAAATGATACATATATTATGAAAATTCACAAAAGTAAATTCAATTCTTAGATATGAAAATCCAATTTTTCCCCCTTATCCAGTCTTCATAACCTAATGGAGAAAGGCCTCAGAGGATTTTCCTTAAATCATCATTTTTAAAAAAATCTTGTCATCTTCTCTTCTGCCATTAGAGCCTTGCATGGCACAGGACCAGAGTGCATTGGAGTCATTGGGAAGAAGTTAGTGAGGAAACTTGCAGTAAAAGAATGAGAATGTTTCTGTTTCCCTCTGTTCCCATGGGTCTTAGTTTAGTAAGGTTACCACCAGTATTTTTGTTTACCTGGATTTACTGTGTATGTTCAATTTTATGTTAACTAAGCAGGATTTATTTACTTCATGGATTATCTAAGACTCCTTTTGAATTTAATATCCAAATATTAAATAGGGTTTTAGGATCTGAATTTCCTCCCATTGTACAGTTAATATGTAATCATGAAGAAGGCTAAGGGGTGTATAGGAAAACATAGGAAAGTTTGATGTGCAAAACAAAACTTAAACATATAGAACATCTAAAATAAAATATTCTGTGCTTTATAGATTGTCTATGGTTTGAGAGTATTTCTGTTGCTAAAATTACTCCTCTCCATTAGCATGGATGACGGGCAGTTGACCAAATTCTGGTGCCTGAAACTCATATGATAAACAAGAAGACTGTCAAATACTATCAAATCACTGATAGGTGCATTCTTACGTAAATGACCAAATACTCAATACTTTTCTAGAATCACCCTTGATCTCATTTTTTAAATCCAAGCAATAGCTTTAAAAAATTGTTCTTTCAAAATCTTCTAGATTTCTATACTTATGATATGGTGGGTTAAAGTATTACATACACATTTTTTTTTTCTTTTGTAAAAATTAGGTCACTTCTGCCAAGATAGATATTGTGTAACCCTCTAAACTATCATAATGGTCCCAGCAGTAAACTTACAACAAATAAAAAGAAAACAACCCTTTGCAAAAAGCATGATCAGCAGGGCAGACATGTCAATGTATTCTTGATAGACGTTCAATACATACCTTATCTTAAATGGAATATAAAAGGAAAATATTTTTGCTTATATTTTGGGATAAGATCTAAGAAACCCCTCATACTTTGAAGTTGTTTTAGTTTGTTCATGGTAGAGAGGAATGGTATATTAATATGTCCTCTTGATTGCTTTTGTTAACCATTTCTATGATAGTCAGCAATCGCATCTGAAGTCTTTTTTGTTCTGTTCTGGACTGTGGTTGGGTTCCCCTAAAAGTTTCCTTGGTCTTCTTTCCACTTGAGGTCATTGTGTTGCTTATTTCTAAATGTCAGCTTGACTGGGCCACAGTGTACCCAGATATTTGGTTAAACATTATTCTGTGTGTGAGGGTGTTTCCGGGTAAGATTATCATTTGAATTGACAGAATGAGTAAAGCAGATTGCTCTCCTCAATGTGGGTGGGCCTCATCCAACCTGGTGAAGGCCTTGATAGAACAAAAAGACTCAGTAAGAGATAATTTCCTCTCTCTGCCTGACTGTCTTTGAGCTGGGACATCAATCTGCTTGACCTTGGAGTTGGATTCAGACTGGAACTTACACTCTCAGCTCTCACGGTTCTCAGGCCTTCAGACTCAAACCCAAACTATTCCATTGGCTCTTTTGAGTACCCAGTTTGCAGACTGCAGATCTTGGGACTTCTCTGCCTCCTTAACTGCAACAGCTAATTTCTTATAATAAATCTCTTTATATGTATATGTATCCTATTGGTTCTGTGTCTCTGGAGATCCCTGACTAATATAGTCACGGATTTGTTTTTTTCAGGAGCTATGCTCAAGTATACAAACACTAATTTCAAAGATTTGTATGCACTCCCTGCTGAGTATCTTCAAAGAGAGAATTCTGAGAGGAAAAGAAAAGAAGAGCCATTCCCATTCATGGGTCTAGAAACTATCCAAGGCAACCCCATTTAAACAAATCACCAGAGCAGGAAAGTGCTGCTCTGAACTTCCTTCCTCAGGCTCATTTCATGTAGCTCTACACCTATTTGCCTCTGGCTTGGAGTCCCAAAATGCTTTTAGCATGTGGCAACCTCTGACTCAGTTCCCAACTGTTGATGCTTGGCTGCTGGAGGACTCACTGTCTTTGAATGTTTACATCCAGCCTCTGAATGTTGTCTCTGCTTTTGTTATTTCCAAAGCCCACCACCAGTCTGGCTGCTTCTACTGGAGCTGCTTCTGATTTCCTCAGGGCTCTTTACTCTTACATAGATGGAGGGGTTTCAGAGACCCTGAAATCCCATGACATTTTTTAAAAAGTACATGTATGTATTTTTCTGAGAAACATCATATATTTTTTTTCCATCAGATTCTCAAAAAAATCTCAGGACCCAAAATAGGATCTTTGTCCGAGGCAGTTAGGACACTTGCTGGTTCTTTAAGGCATTCTGTTTCTTTTTCTGCCCTGGAAAGAGATATCAACTCAGTTACAAGCATTGTTTGCTTTGTTGAGCCCTAAGGAGTTCCGCAGTATCTTAGCACTCTCTTAACCAATTTTCCCCTCCTTAACTGAGAAGGTTACATATAGTTCTTCCTCAGAAGGACACCTCAAACCTTCTCTGCCATTTCAGATCTAGAAAAATTACTCAAGGTTAAGCACAACTGTCCACTTTTTTCTTTTTCAAGGAAACACTCTAGTCTTTAAGCTTTCAGGGTGGGGCATACACAAGTTCACTGTTTATTCAAACTTCATGATACCTGTCTTTATTAAGCATACAAATATAAGTGGGGAAGACTAAAGTCACACCTATATTTGGGGGGCACTAAAGTTCAGCATTAGGGTTTTCAATTATTTCAGATAGATCCTTATTGAGTGCCTCTATTCTTTCAATGCCTGCATTTTTATAGTTGTAAACTACCGTGAGAGGATAAAGTCACTGTCATAATCTTTCCCTGACTATGGGAATAGTTCTGCAATCCACTTGTGTTCTGCCAGTTTCTTGGTTTTCCACCCTGATACCTTGACAGGTTTATTCTTAGTTATGTTCCTATTGCCTGACAGTAGGTCTGGTCATTGTCTACAAGGAGCTGTCAGTCTAGCAGGAGAAAGAGGTACACAAATACACAGTGATGATTAAAAGTGACAACAACTATAGTAATGGTGTCTACAAAGTGCAATAGAACTGCAGAGCCATTAACTCTGTTTCCACATGTTGGGGAGGGCTAGGGAAAGCTACTAAGAGGAGAGAATTTTCTCCTGGGTCCTGACATGAATATAATATGGCCGGAGGGTCCGGAGAGAAGGGAATAGTGGGAGATCTGGTAACTGTAAAATACTGTAAGACAAAAAAAAAAAAGTCTAGAGAGGCATTTTTTCTTAAACTAATGTTTGGAAAGCAATTACTGTTTGAATAAAAGTGTTTAATTATTCCTATTAAGCAATGTCTTTCAAATGCTTATTTAAGACCAAGAAATTCTGTGCTGGTTTTTTAAAACAGAGAAACAGCTATATGCATCCAATGCCTTATTAGTGTTAATTTTAAATAAATATTTTAAAGCATTTTGAGGCATAATTTTTCTTTTGCTTGTAAATTAAATCCATTCTTTAGACAGAGCACTCTCATTTCCTTAGTTGTGTAATATTTATGGAGTGTTTTATATACTTTATCTAATACATATTTACTCTCTTAGGAAAGGATTTAATGCTTTCTATAAAACAGAATTGCTACTGCTAGCTAATATTACAGGAGTTTATAACTTAGACTTATTAACACGTTCCTTACAAAGGGTCATTCTGGAAGAAATTTGATTTAAATTTTTAAAATTGTTATAATTATTGGTCAGAACTTCCTGAAACATCTAATGCTCTATCTCAACAAAGAATCAGAATTCTATATTTTTTGTGCCTTCATAGATTAGGGTTATTTTGGGACAGTTATTTGAGGAAATACATTTGAAAACATTTATGTACAATCATTTATCCCCTCTTATTTAAATAATACTTCAATGACCATAAATTTTTGTTTTTCAAAACTCTTTCCAGTATTCAGTGTTTTCTTTAATAGATTCTTTGCCAATTGATTATGCTGATATTTTTGCTGTTTTAATGATCACTGAAACCTCTGCTTAAAAATGCAATATATTTGAGCACCTACGAAACAGCATTCAATGTGCTCAGTACCTGTAACACACAAATATTGAGGAAAAATAAGCTTGTAGACAAAGAGTTATTGTCTATTTTGTTAAGAGTTATAAAAGCAGTATGCATAAAGTGTCAGAGACTCTCAAATCATGAAACACTGACTTCTGTTTAGGAAGAGGTAAGATGGCTGAGAAAGGTTACAGAAGGGAAAGAATATTGGTGAAAGATTTTCAGAGAATAAGGAGAAGGGTATTTTAGTTGAAGGCAACATCATGAGCATAGTGAGTGTGAAGAATGGTGAGAAGTCATATGGGGCAGGAGGTGAGGTTGGGAATGAGGCTGGGGGACTATTGGTAAGAGTCCGGTGTACCACGTAAACTGAAGAGGAAATGGCATGTACTAGAGAACTCACCTTTGTCACAGAAGGAAGAATGAACTCCTCCAAGAAAATAGCAATGACAGAAATACCAGTTAGTAGTTAATTGGCAACAGGAGAGCCTCAAAACTAGTACTCACGTGGAAACAGACCAGACAGGTGGGCTATGAGAACTGTTTGAAGATGGTGGGCTTGACAAGAACTGGTGATGATGGAGAGAAGAGGAGCCAGACATAATGGACTAATTTTTAAGTTTGGGTAATAGAATGAACAGTGGTATCAATTAATCAGGGAAAGAAAGGAGGAAAAGTTTTGGAAGAAACAAAAGTACTTGGTTTTGAAAAGAACATGGATACAGGATTTACTCTTGGTTCTCTGCTGTATTAATTACTAGCTATGTGAAACTTGGGTAAGATCTTTAACATTTCAGAACCTCTTTTCCTTCTTTTAAAATAAGGAAAATTATACTCACTTTGTAGAGTTGATGTGAGGACTGAATAACAAAAAAATGTATGTAAAGTGACTGGCACTTTGCTGAAATATCAGACACTCTGTGAGTGTTATTTTAACTTCTATCTCTTTCTTTTGAATCTGAGGAGCGGTAAAGATCTAAGATAGTTAGCCAGCTAAGCAGTAGAGATGGTGAAAAAAAGTTGAAAATCCAGTCAAAGGAAGCAATCAACTGAAAGGCTCTGGAGATAATTTAAAAAATAAATTAATTCAATAAAAAGATATAATTGATTCAAAGTTCTGTTTGTATTTAGATTTTGTTTGAGATTCTATGGATGTATAAAATTAAAGTGCCTTTAACATGACCAAGTCCAGAGAAAAGTAATTTGACCATTCTTGCTACCCTTATTACATCATCTGTAGTATTATTTAATCCTGTTCTCTATAGGTACTTTAGAAATACATTATATTCAAAACAGCTTATTCCTGTTTGTCTAGTTGCTCTGTTAAAACAAAATTCAGCTAAGGAGTATTGATGAAATGAGACCCACTAACATTGGCTTGATTAGGGAATGGATGCTAGAAAAGAAATGTGTTATGAGAGGAGAACATTTGTAATACTATTTTTTATTGTGGTAAAATATGGGAAGGGGGAAGGAAGAGGTGATAGCATGGGGAGTGGCATGTAATCGGCAATTGATACTGATTTGCTGGCTGAATAAATAGATTCATATTTCATTGAGCAATTTGAAATGATTGTATTTTAGATCACCCTGTTCTAAATCATCATTCATTCAGCATTTTTTTCTGTTATAAGGATAAAAAAACAATTTTTTCTCCCACAGAATGTCTGAATATTCACTAGCTACCTCAGTGTCAGATTCAATATCCTGAATAGATTAAGATTCCAAAAAGCTTTTACACTTTTTCCCCTTTTATTCCCTACCACAAGAGGGCATGTATCTCATCTCTCTTAGAAGTGAATCGAAAAATATGGGAAATGTGGGCTGTTTCCAGTGTGCCCAGCTGTCTACCACGTTCAGAGATCTCAGATTGGGAGAGAGGTTCTCTACTATCTTGTGGTTGCTTTTGGTATGGGAAAAGGTCTATCTACTTATTTCCAAACATTCCCATTCAGTATCATGAATTTATCCAGTACCATCTAGAAGTTGTTTGTTTTTATTATTTTACTTTTAGTTAGCCTGGCTAGGTAGAGCTTCTTTTTTGTTATGTACCAGAGAACATGGCTTTACCACCTGTTCAAATACTTTGGTAACATGTATTAAACCATCTTTCTAAGTGCTGAGGTATGCCATCTTCCTATAATTCTGCAGTTTGTTCAGTAAGATGATGTTCACTCTGACCATAGGATTTCATGGTCCCACCTAATCCTTAGTTTTCTTTACTCTTTTCCCAGAAAAGAGACAATCTGAAATCCTGGAAGATCCCTAGTTGACTTGTATATCTAGCTCCAAAGGAAACAGGATGGTGTTTCAGGATATTCTTGGTCAAACAGGATAGGTTTGGATTTTGTTACACTGTAATTCCAGATATAAATTTGTTCTAAAACAAACTGACTTTATTTTTCTAGATTAAATTAAACATTCTCCTTTACCTTAGTGTTAAGAGGTGTTACACCATCTCAAAAGATGTCTGTTATCTAGGCTTGTGTGGCCCATTGGGAGGCTGAGTCTCTGCAGCTGACAGTGTATATTTTTGGCCTCTTGGACCTTCCATGAAACTTCCAAGGCTTTAGTTTTTTGGTGTTTAATTCCTTACACATTCCAGGCCCACTTACTTTAGAGTTACTGCTTCCTCCCAGGATATTTCTCAGTCCCCAGCAATCTCCTCTCCTTCTGAGGTCAGGACATTTCTCTCTCTTTCATCCCTTTGAGACCCTCTTATTCTAAAATAATCCATGTCATTTAAAATTAAATGTGAGAGCAAATGTCTCTAGAACACAAAAATCTTGCTTGTCTTCTAGAAAGGGAGAAGGAAAATCATTCTGATTTTCCTGGTGAGCACAGAGAAAATGTACTGTCTAGTTCTGTCAATTGGAATGTTTAGTAAACATTCCTACTTTAATGATGTTAGAGACTCCTATGTGGACAGTTAACTCTTCCTGGTTTATAAATGAGCTCCTAGAACTGGGATTTTGTGTATAGAGGTCTCTTAGGTCTTTTTCATTCTTGATTAGCCTGGCTAGATAGAGTTTTATCAATTTTATTGATGTTTTCAGAGAACCAGCTTATATTTTTGTTAATATTCTTCACTGATGTCCTCTTTGATTTCACTGTAATTTCTATACTTTGCTTCTTCTACTTGCGTTAAGCTTATATTGCTCTACTTTTTCTATTTTCCTAAAGTGGGAGGTTAGATTGTTGATTTTGGATTTTTCTCTTCTTTTTTTATTTCCCCCTCCCCCCACCTCCTGTCCAACTCTGAGTCAAGCCGTTGTTCTCAGTCTAGCTGTGGACGACACAGCTCACTGGCCCATGTGGGAATTGAACCAGAGACCTCGGTGTTAGGAGCACAGTGCTCCAACCACCTGAGCCACCAGGCTGCCCTCTCCTTTTCTATGTAATGCTTTCAGCAATATAAATTTCCCTCTAAGCACTGTTTTTGCTGGATCACACAAATTTTATCAATTCCATTTTTATTTACATTTAGTTCAAAATATTTCAACATTTTCTTGAGACTTCTTCCTTCACGCATTAATTTTTAATTTTTTAATGATTATAACAGCAGTTTATTAATAATTAAATCTGCAGTTAATGAAATACCTAATTGGATATTTATTAAATATCGACCACAATAAAAAATATTTTCTTCTGTATTTTTTGTAGTATAATAAATGAAAATTCGATTTATCCTGGTTTACTATACAGAAAAAAAATCCCCTTTATTTTATTATAAAAATTTAATTATGCTACAATGAATGTAAGCCCCTAAGATAAATAATTTAATTTTTATTTTTGAGTAGACATCTAGCAAGTTAAGTGTATTGCTATTTAACGTGGACTACCCATGTTAAACAGTGTCCAGCTCATTACAATGTTAGGGCATGTTTCCTCTCCAATATTATAACTATACACTATATTTATATCTATATAACATGTATATGTATGTATTGCAAAAAGTGGTCAGAATGAAACAAATGCCTCATTTGACTTAATTCACTCAAATAAATCATACCTAAATATTAACAACAACAACAGAACTACTTGAATCATGTAATTTAGCTGTTGAAATGAATCTCTGCCTGGCTCTGCTGGCTCAATAGCTGCAGCTTTCTTCTGCTCACTCTCTCTCTCTCTTGCACTACAAAGCATTTGCAGCACTACATTTTGAATCCAAGGGTGTAGCTCCTTGCTCTTGCTGGTTTCAGGACCTTGTACTTCCTTCCCTGCTTGTTCTTTCCTCCTTTTATTGCACTTCAAATTGCCTGGGCATTGAACAATGTTTCTTAGTCTACTTTCAAGAATTGTCTCCTGGTTCTGGTTGGTTTATCTGACATTTGACCGCTTACTTCTTTTGACCTCAGTTATTTGGGTGAAGAAAAGACTCTTTTTATAAAATCATGAAAAAGGGATGGCATGAGAGGGGATGGGCCCCTTTTGACATTCTTTTGTTTTGTCTTAAGTTTATAGTTGAAATAAAAACATTCAATCTTCTTGGAGGCTGAGGCATCATTTAAATAAATAAATAAACTGGGAGAACAGATAATCTCCTCTCAGTTATTATGAAATGCTAATTCATAAGTGTGTTCCATTACAATAAATTATCTAGCCTTTAAGAAGCTTTTAGAACTTCAATAATCAGAAACATTTCTAGAGAGAGAAGAAAAATATTTTTTTTTCCACAGCGTGATTGCCAAACATTTATCCTGCTGCCTAATGCTTTTCAAAATCATAGTGCAGAGAAGACTCCTTCTATTTCCTTTGTTGAAAAAGGAAGGAACTGAAGTCATTAATGGTTCTGATGAAATTAGGAAATTCATACTCTCCCAGCCCCAAAGAGACTATGTTAAAAGTTTTAACAGCTTAAAAGTCTCTCTCAATTTCTGCGTTCATTAAGAAAACACACGAGAAACTCCCATATGGAAAGTATGGATTTTTCTTTCCCCTAATCACATAAAGTACCTTCTTATCTCCACCGTTCTGCAGGAGAGAACTGGACTAAAGCACAAGCTACTGTCTGTTTCAGTGCATTCTGGTCCATCTTACCACCGATTAATTGCCTTGCACTCAAATATAAAAGTAATCAGCACTTATGCTTCTAGAAATGTGTTGATCTCTTTTCCTAAGTATGTACAAGCCTTTCGCCAAAGTTTCTAGGTACTTTGTCGAAGATTCACCGCCTGTAATGAAGATGGGGGAGGTCAGGAAGAGCAAAGCCGGCAGCTGTTTTGAGAAACATTGCCAAGATAAGAGCAGCTTTGAAGGATAAACTGGGAGATTCTGTTAGAAAAGCATGGCTAAGGCTTCTGCAGGGCTGGGGGAGGCTGTACTTCCATATAACATTATTTTACAAATCTAGAGTTTTATTCTTTTTATTGAATTGTTTGTATTCCTGGTGGGACACCAAGTAACACTTTTCTTTCAGAAGGCTATTTCATTAAAAGTGCTTACTTAGGCTTTGGGGTAAACATTAGTGTAGGACCTAAGAGAATCAAGGACAATGGTTTCCACAAATGTCTTATTTATTAGAAAGGAATGCCTAGGTGGACTCCCAATAGTCACACCATCGACTTTTCTGCAAATGCTTTCTAAAGAAATGGGGCAACCTTTAGGCCAGTAATCTACTTGGTGGTATATGGTTTCAAATAAAATCTAATTTTTGTTTTCTGTCATTGCTGTATTTCATTTATTTGGAATTGTTTCTGTCCCTGATTTATGTAGTCCTGAGTTATAATGTTTCTTGAAGTTTTAGTTTTCTTTATGCTATATTTTCTCCTCATCTTTGAGTGCTGCTTATAAAAATTAAATTGCAGAAGCTGGTACAGACTGGTAATATATGGAACTCATATATATTCATGCATGAATTTAAAAGAATACCTAAATTTTAAACTTCAGATTTTTGTGATAGTCTATATGATTTTCTCATTGCAGTCTTGCCTTCTTAATTATATTTTTACTGGACTAACATTAAATTCAGTTTCCTTTTTGACAAATACATATCGGAAAATAAACACAAATGAAGCAGTCTAGAGCTAGGTCTATACATAGTAGATGGGAAATATATGCTGGCTGGAAGAGTAAATGAAGGGGTGTTGATGAATGAAGTCCTTTAGAAAATCAGAATTTAAAAAATGTTTTATCAAATATCTATCATTGAGAATATATTTAATGTAGGTAAAAGAGAATATACTATGTTTTTAAATTTTTCTGCATTATGGCATGTTACTCTTTATTTTTCCACTATGATAGTAAAATTTTATACATACAAAATGTGCCAAAAAAATGTATACACATTTTAAGAAAGGAGAAAACTGTATTAAATTTATGCTGATGGTAACCACTTGGAGCACCTCTTGTAGTCTCAGAAGTCAAACATGACTTGTATTCATCTTTCGTCATTGGTATCTGTTGAGTATTACAATTTAATACAGTTTTTTTCTTTCTTAAAATGTGTATACATTTTTTTGGCACCCTCTGTGTGTGTGTGTGTGTGTGTGTGAGTGTGTGTATTAGGTTGGTGAAAAAGTAATTGCGGTTTTTGCAATTATTTTTAACCTTTTAAACCGCAATTACTTTTGCACCAACCTAATATATATAATTTTAACTTGTTTTAAAACATTGTTATGAATATTTAATGAATATTAAATTTACCTAGATAGTGTATAAGAAAATAAGGCTACATTTATCAACAGGGCATAGTTTCTACCAAAGTAATTTTAAAGCTTCTGTTCTAACGCAGTTTTTATTCAAATGCTCTTTGATGCGGTCTGAACTGCTACTGAATCAAAACACAGAGGATGAAAGGCTACTTTTGTTCACAGGTTTAATCCTTACATTTTTCTGCTGTCAGAATACATTTGTCAAAAATATTTCTTGCTGTATGTTTATAACAATTACCCCTGGCTATTTTGAGAATTGTGCCATTTTAACATCTTTACTCCATGTAGCATAGGATATCTCTGTAACATCTGGAAAGATTTGAATGATACACTCAAGATCTGGTAAAGGTTAATTTGAGAACTGTTACCATAAAAAGAGGTTGTAGATGTTGGAAAGGAAAATATCATAAACGTCCACTTCTATTATTTAGCTGATGCTCCATGACTTGCATAACCATTTCTCTACAGTTAAATCTTTCAGTTGTTTTTGAGCATTTAGCTCCAATAAGTATTTTTTCTCTAAAATGAATTTTAACAGCAAAATGATTGGGCCCCAATGTATTCATATTTTTTTCCTTGATAATCTATTTTCATATGTTTTTCAAAATCATTACACTGATGTGTAATGCTAACTGGACATGGTCTATATCTGACAGTAAAGTAACAATTTCCCCAGAGGGAGTTATAGAAAAAATTTGATCTTCTCTGAGGTTTTGCACCAACTGGAATTTCATATATAGCGTGCACACACACAAAAGACTATGTTCCCCAAAAACCTAAAACAGTTTGAGAAACCTACCTTAGGCTTGGTGGGCAAATGTATTGTATATTTATTTATACCCCCACATCATTCCAGAAAGTATTTCAAGATGACTAACTATAACAATGATTCAGAATTAGACTTGACAAAGCTGAGTGAAATACACTTCAAATTTTCTTCCAAGAGGAAGGTAGTGGAGGAAACAAAAGCCACTTAAAAAGTCTCTTAATTCCAACTTCTATGTGGAGCTATCCTACATAAAGCTAAGATATAGGCAGAATTAGTTTCCTGGCATTATATATTACATCCCTTTTGGAAATCACTCTGGCAACTACACTATAAGTCATAAAAATGTGCCCACTTTGACTCAGTAATTTCACTTCTGAAAATTCTAAAAAATAAATTGTAAATATGACAATAATAAATTCTATGCATTCTATAATGTTCATCACAGTATTTTTAACAATAGTAAAAACTTGGAAATAATCTAAATTTCCACTCAAAAAAGGAAATACTAGATAGATAGAATCATATCTACTGATTAGCGTGGCAATTTGAATATTAAAGTATGATTATTAATCACTGTTAAAATTCATGTAATATAATGTTAAGTGAAAAGGCAACATATAAAATACCAGGTGTATGGTGACTATAGTTGTGTTAAAAGAGAAAAAGATCATGGTTTAAAGAAAAACATGAAGTAAAAGAGACAAAAATGTTCATAGTCACTGTACAAGGTGATCAAACAATACAGTGAATGTTTAAATAAGAAAATTTGTGTCACAGTAAAAGGCACATTGCCATTAATCCTCTTCAAAATACTCCTCCTCACTTCAAACACACTTATCTCATCGTTCTTACCACTTTCTGAAGCGGTTCTGGAAGTCCTCTTTCATGAGTTGCTCTGTCATGGTTGCCTCCATGTCTTGAATGTATTCGAGACATTTTCTTTCATGGTCATTTTGACTTTGGGGAAGAGCCAGAAGTTGCACAGTGCCACATCCAGTGAATAAGGTAGATGAGGACACACCATCATGTTTTTATTTGACAGAAATTGCCTTACACCAGAAGCAATGTGTGACATGGAGCCTTTCTTCTGTTGTCACAAAATACAGTGAATGCTGCTGCCGAGTGCCATCCAACAGAAAGGCAGAGATATTCAACACAGGAATTGGCGCATGAAACCTTAGTAATGGTGTGTGACAAGTTTCAACTTGTCCGGTGCAGTCATTTGGGTGTGAGCTACAGTTGGGAGAAGGTATGTTTTAAAATGTGTCGTAAATCATCCTTCATCATGACAATGCTCCGTGTCACACATCACTTCTAGTACAGCAATTTCTGTCAAATAAAAGCATTAAGGTGTGCCCTCATCCACCTTATTCACAGGATCTGGCACCATGCGACTTCTGGCTCTTCCCCAAAGTCAAAATGATTCAGGACATCGAGGCAGCCACTATAGAGCAACTAAACACACTCACAAAAGAGGACTTCCAGAACTGCTTCAGAAAGTGGCAAGAATGAAGCGATACGTGTGTTCAAAGAGCGGGGAGTGTCTTGGGGGGATTAATGGCAATGTGTCTTTTACTGCAATACATTTTTTAAAATGTAAACATTTACTGTATTTATTGATCACATCTAATATTAATATGAAGGGAACTATAAGCAATTTTAGTATTAATTTTTGTTTACTAAAATTTTATTATTGGCTTATATTACTTCCAAATAAATTACTTTGAGGAACAATTAAACCTCCATATCTGAGTAATCTCATACTTACGTTCTGATATAATATTAAGAAACAGGAAAAATGGCTGTCAGGAGGTCATCATTTGGTAAGTGTTCCCAAGCTGGACTCTAGCAGAGCATATGGAGTTCTATAACGGGAGGACTACTGAGGTCAAAGGGAAGAGCAATACGAGGCATGACTTAGGCAATCTCTGAATATGGAGTCCCCAAGGAACCAGGATAGACCCCTCCATCATGGAACCAGTGAATGATAGAGAGGATGTACATACCCAAACCATGCTAAGCCATGCCAAAACTCCACTCCTGAAAAATGTGAAAACAGTTATTAAACACTCTCTCTACTCCCCCGTGTAGATGAGAAATGGAAACAAACATAAAAGTGGGTGATGACACTAGGTAGTTTGAATGAAATCCCGTGGGATTTTCCTGAACATGGCAAGAGAGTTCTCTTTTGTGTGTGTGTGTGTGTGTGTGTGTGTGTGTGTGTGTGTGTGTATGTATACCTACTATTATTTAAAATCCAGTGTCCAATGCTTTACCTATGTTAGTTTATTTAATTCACACAAAACCCTATGAGGTAGATGATAAGATGATATCATTTTCATTTTACAGAAGAGGAACCCAGATCCTAGAAAAGTCACATATCTTGCCCAGGGGGCACAACTGCTTGTGGAATAAGGGTTTGAACCCCTGTCTACAAAGCCCAGGTGCTGTCTGTGACTTCTAGTGGGTCTGAAAGTGAAATGGCCCAGTAGTTGAAGTCCAATGAATTGTTATTACACTTCCACCCCGGGGCATATGGCAGATAATTTGAAATTCTGTGTCTCACTCTCTCTGGAAAGCAATTGAGTTATCTCAACCCATTAACTTATGCATGATAATATAAAAGACCATAGTTACCTAACTACATTCAGGATAACTGGACTGTGTCTAGGTCCAGAGTCAGACCTACATTCATGTAATATCAATAGTGTTAATGACATCTGTAGAGGAAATCTTAGATGTTGCCTCCAATCCTGGAAAATTCAGCATCTGGTAAGAGAGAGATTGACTCATGTTGACGAAAGTACATTTTAAGAGCTCAACTGTCTAAATTCAATCCAAAGCAACCTAAGCCAAGCTGAGTAAATCAAAACAAAACAGCTTTCACAAACAGCTATGACATTGTTATACAATGTAGTAATGTAGAGTATAATCAAGCAATGAAACAATAACTGACCATACATTTGCATACATAGTTATATTTATGTAGAAATATCACACATGAAATGCATGTGCTTATAAGTATGTAAGTTCCATACATTCATTTTATTTGGTAGTTTGCATTTTGTCTTTATTACAGCTTTTAAAGTCATAAGTGACCTCCTTTTTCTAAAATTATACCCATTTCATAGTCAATTTCTGTTCTACTGCAGAAAACTTATTTCAATCTCCAGTAGCCATTGCCGCTGGCTCTCATAAAAATGACATTTTTTCTAAATCCTCTATTAAAGTCATGCATTTTAAAAATGCTAACCTAGTCATGCTTTGTTATTGGTAGATCCACTGAATATTGTCACTTTAAAAAAATAGCAAATCTTTAACCAGATGCCTGGTACTTTGATAGAAGTTTCAGTTTACATACTTAAAATGAAGTCAGCTCATCTTAAAGTAGGAGATTTGAATCGACCAAAGAATTGGTTCTCTGAAAGCAACAAAATCTAATAAGAGCTTGAATTATGGCAACGTAGGCCCCTCTTTCTGTTACTGAAAGGGAATAACCTTTAATAGACCTGCTGTAGTAAAACAGCTCAGAAAGCCTCTCTGTCCCCCTGTAGACCATAACAGCTGATGTACTTAAAATGTGATAATCACACCTGAAATTATTCTATAGCCATTTTCAGCCATAATTGAAATGTGTGACAGGACAGAATTTAGAAGAGGGGAAAAAAACACTGTGTTGAAATCTCAAGGTTCTACTTAGTATCTAGCACACTGAGGGCCATCGTAATCTCTCCTCTTTTTTTGTTTGCTTTTTTTGTTTTTGTTTGCTATTCCCTTTCTTGATGCTGGTTCTACTGCTCACTCTCAAAGCCCCTCTCTACCTGAACATGGTAAATATTATTGTGGTGTGTTCCTACATCAGCCCAACCCCGATTTAACTGACCTCTGCTTTTCCCAACTCCTCATATCCATGTTCACTGATTGTTTCCCTTAATCCCACTTTCTGAGCCAACTGTTGCTAAACAGAAAATATCCCTATACCATTGAATAATCTACTCTTGCCAGTCTTTGGAATTTAAGGAACTAAGTTACCAAGGAGACAATATGAAAAGTCTATATACTGTATGATTTTAAATATGACATTCTAGAAAAGTCAAAACTACAGAGACAGTAAAAAAAGATCAGTGGTTGTCAAGGGTGCAGGAGAGGGATGACTAGGCAGAGCACAGAGGATTTTAGGGCAGTGAAAATACTCTGTTGAATACCGTAATGATGGATACATGTCATTACACTGTTGTCTAAACCTGTAGAATGTACAACACCAACCATGAGCTGTACTGTGAAGTATGGACTTTGGGTGATAATGACGTGTCAATGTAGATACATCAGTTATGACAAATGTACCCTCTGGTGGGAGAAACTGATAATGGGAGAGGCTATGCATGTGTGGGGGCAGGGGGCATATGAGAAATCTCTGCACCTAAAACTGTTCTAAAAAATAAAATCTTAAGAAATTTAAAAAAAAAAAAAGAGAGAGAGTTATCCTCCAGAACCTAAATGTAACCATTCAAGTAGAATTTCTGGCCTCCCCTGTTTCTACCTATCCCTATTGCTCTGAGTCACAACTTTCATTTCTTACCCTCTAATTGGTTTTGTGTGTAGGAGCAGGTTCCTCCCTTATAACCTACTTAGTGCTTAATATTACCCGAGGATTAGCTGACCTTTGGGATTCATATGACATTGTATCAATTACACATCATTTGCAATGGAAGTCCTGTTTTCACCATTTCTCCAGTGGTATTTGGGGCAGGATATGGTCCTAAACACTTCTGACTCTTTATGGTAGGTTTAATACTTCCACTCTAAGTTATTTTATGAGTTCTTTTGCTATTCCAGTTCTGCAACCATTTTTTTTTTATTTCAAACATGGATCATATACTTGATCCATGCTTGATTAATCAGGCATAGGCCTCCTATGCTTAATTTTCACCAAACGATCATTCATACAAGGCAGATGTGTCTGGGTTAGATTTACTGCATATTCAATGTTTCAACCATCTGGGTCTCTGGGGCCGGTATTCAGCTTGCCCCTCACTCAAGGTTGAAGAGGAATTGCATAGTTCCTGGCTTGGTAGGTTCTGTGGAAGTAAATACCTATCTACCTAATTAATGTAGGTTTCTAAATCTCTAACAGACCTTCAGATGGATCTGGATTGTGTATTATTTTGTCTATAAGTTGCTTTCAAGAGATTCTGTCTAGATCTTAGAGTCCAATAATTCCCAGAAGACATCTGGATTTTATTTCTTTTTAATGGATTGAGTTCAAGAATAAGGAAATTAACAGACTTGTTGACTATGACTTCAGTGAAGGAAACTGGACATGCAGGAGGCAATGGAATGCCGATGACAATTCATTTACTCATTCATGCATTTATTTATTCAAGAAATGTTTATTGAGTGCCTTCTTTGAGCCAGGCAAAGTACAATATGCCTTGGACACATAGTTAATAAAAGGGATATGGTCCATTTCCTTATGGAACCTACAGTCTACTGAAAACAGCAGATAATAAATGAGTAAACTAGTGTCGGAGGAGATCATTAAGAGGATATGACCATGGGCTGGATTGATGAATTCCAATTTATCACTTTGGTTTTCTTATGTTTCATTTTTTTATGTCCTGTCTGAGAAATATTGGCCTACCACAAGGTTGCAAAGATTCTCCTCTCTTTTCTTCAAATTTCATAACTTTAGCTTTCATATTTAGGTCTATGATCCATTTCAAATAGTTTTGTGTGTAAAAAATTTTACATGAGGTGAAAGTCAAGGATAATTTTTCCCCCACATGGATATCCAGTTGTTCGTTCCAGCATCATTTGTTCAAAAGACTAAGTTTTTCCTATTGAATTACTTTTACACCTTCGTTGAGAATTAACAGATCATATACAAAAGGGTTTATTTCTGGCTTCTCTATTGTGTTCCATTGAACTATTTATTTATCTCTCCTTATATCAACACCACACTGTCTTGATCACTGTAATTTTATAGGGAGTCTTGAAATGAGATAGTGTGAGTCCTCCAACTTTGTTCTTTTACAAAAGAACTATTTTGGCTATTTTAGGTCCTTTATATTTTTATAAAATTTTAGAATAAGCTTGTCTTGTCTCTTTTTAAAAGCCTATTGTGGTTTTGATTGGGGTTGTATTTAATTTATAGATCAATTTGGGAGAGAACGGACGTTTAAAATGTTGAGTTTTTCAATTTGTGAACATAGTAAATCTCTCCTTTCACTTTTCTCGACAATGTTTTTAGTGTTTAAAGTACATGACTTACATATATTTTGTTTTTTTTTGAAGGTATTGTAATCAGTATTGCATGTTTTTAAAAAAACATTGTCTAAATCTTTATTAATAATGGATTATTTTGATAATTATCAGAAGTCAAATAGTTCACAAGTTTCTGATATCGGTGTGCTTCAGGGTCATATGCGAGTCTGGCTGCTTTATGGTTAGCTATTAAAAATACCATTTCTAAGGTGCAGAAGTTAAACACACTTCCACTGTTGAAAATATACATTACATATGGAATAAAATGAATCTATGCTTCAGGATATTTCATTTATTTGTTTGGGCTGGTTATTTCAAAAATTTTTCTATAAGCTCTTTTGATTGTGTATCCCCTTCTATTAGTAAAATTTTTGAGCACACAGCCTCAACTATGTATCTTGGCAAATTTACTTATAAATTATATGCACATAGTTCTGTACTAATTTATTACCTAAGTGACATAAAATATAGACATTTTAAACGGTCAAAATAAAGAGTAAACTACATCTTAAAATGTGTTATCAGTGGCGATGGCTTTATGTTGTTGTTAGGTAATTTCTTAAAGCATGAAATACACATAGAAAAAGATTCTTCGTTAACAACTGTGGGTGTAAATCCATTGTTAAATTGTGTTCTTGATCATTTGACTTTCTTTGGCTGACTTCTTGTCAGGTTGGATTAGGGTGTCCTTGTCTTTAATTCGTGTGTTATAAATAATGAACACCTTGTTCCAGGAGTAGAAATGTCATCTTTGCTATTCTTTTTGTAATTTGCTTGTACTTGCATCAGTACCAATATTCTCAATTTGTAAGGTATTTACCTGAATCTTTTTAAGACATTTGTCCAATGGGTAAAGTTAGGCTTAGCTAAATAAAAATGATTTAATCTGTAAATATAATGAACCTACTTAAACTGCCACACGCTGGAAGCTAACAAGTGAACAAGGGGCCAGAATTCGCTCCAGTTCTTTCACAGGATCTCTTGCCTACAGGCTTGACATCAAGTTACCTGACAAAGATAGCAAGTGGTGATACCACTTGAAGAGTGTATTAAATATTAATTAATGTGTTCTGAATTGTTTCAATTACATGTAAACTTAAGTAGAAATTGTAATCTCCCCCCCGCCCCCATACTTCAATGGATCATCTTGGGATTCTCGGATGTAAACATCCCTCTCCCCTTGGGAGACTAATGGTTTAAGCTGTTTTGCTACCAAGTCCATGTCATTGCATTTGATTTCTCTGTCAGCCAAAATGTTTCACACACAAATGAAATAAAAACTGAAAATAAACTAAAATAACATCATCTTCTACAGCTCTGTCCCAGCCAGATGAGTCATAGTTTGGGTTATAAAATAAGGATGAAACTGGAGGCTCTTCATAATCCTACCAGTTTGGGAATAACAATGTAAAACATATGTGTGTGTTTCTGAGATCACATAAAAGTTCAGTACCTTCTGATTCCACAAATTATTTTACTGAGAATCTTTAGTAAAGCACAAACTTTTTTAAATGTGTCCAACAATTTCTAAAGTATTTCTAGGTTTTGTTTATTAATATTATATATCTCCATCTAATGTAATATAATATAATACAATAATATTATATATTACATATCTCCATCCTTCTGACCCATCCTGCCTTTATGTTGTTTTATACAATTTTGTCATAAAATATCGAAAACATTTACATGGCATTGTTCTTGGTTTCAATGTTCTTGCCATCTTTATGGGAAGCAAAGGAGTTTATAAGTGAAGTAACTATGGAACAACAAAATAGGATATAAGTGGTGTCCAAGCAGCAGATTCCCATTGCTATATTCATACTAAACACAAAAGCCTCCAAAGCACGACTAGAGAAGAGTTTAGGATGAAATCAACCTGGTGGGAAGCAAATGGCCGCTCTCAACCAAGTTCTTCCTATCTGGGACATCTCTGCTCACACATTGGAGTATTGGGTTTTGCTATAATGCAGGCAAATTCTCCGTTCTGTGACAACACAGAACATGGGAGATAAGGAAATGAAGAAATACTTATGGGAGAAAACCAATCATGGAAGTAGGAGAGGAGAGATTCTAAGCAGTGCTGATTTGCCCCATATCCTACCATTCTTACTTTAACTGCATCTTTTTGATGCTGAGCAATCTTCTCATTCATCTGTTGTTGAATCTCTAGAACAGGGATTGGAACTATGGCACATGGACCCAATGTGGTGTGCCACATGTTTTTATAGGTCCCAAGAGCTAAGAAGAATAATGGTTCAAATTCATGAATGTTACATAAAGTTGAAATTTCAGTCTCCACAAATAAAATTTTATTGGAACATGGTCACACTCATCTGTTTATATATTTTCTATGGCCACTTTCACACTACAGCTGTAGAAACTAGACTTTGGTCCACCAAGTCGAAAACGCTTATCATCTGGGCCTGTATAAATAAAGTTAGTTACCCATATTTTAGATGGTTGCCCTACGTTTTTTTTCTGGCTTGAACAAAATTTCTTATAGGATACAGGAAGAGAATTAATATTTATGGTGTACCCATTTGCTAAGTTATTTCACCTAGATTAATAACAACCTTATTATAGCATTAACATGGCATTTCATAGTTAAAGGAACTGAAGTTCAAAGAGTTTAAGCAACTTAAAAGATTGTGTATATGGTAGGTTTTGGAGCCATGTCTCAAATACATGCTTTACTGTATCATGTTATTTCTCATACTCTCCTTTGTCCAAGAAAGTAGATTTGTTACACCAATCCAAAAGCAAAGATGAATTGTGGGATTGTTGGAAGAAAGACAGCAGTTTAATGAGTAGTTGGTCACCAATGTTGATATCTGATACACTACCAAGCTCTCTCAGCAAGACTGACTTTGAGTTTATGACAGGAATATGGCCTCAGGAACTTTTCATTAGCTCATGGATACTTTCTCTATAGACTCTCTTTCTCCTAAGGATGACGAGTCTTAACAGTAAGACCCAAGTAACTTAAAAGAAAGTATCTTTGTAATAAAAAAAAAGAATAAAAAAGAAAGGATCTTTCCACACAACGTCATTGACTCCAAAGGTATTTTTCCTTTAGAAGTTTATCTTTGAAAATTCACTGAAAAGTATGTAGTGTTTTAACTGAACCAAACTGCAATATAGCTTAAACATTAACTTTAACTGTCTTTCTAATTGATCCAAATCATCACAGCCAGATAGATATTCAAAAAAATAAAACAATACTTAAGGTCCTAAACGATGTTGGCCATGTTGTAACCTATTCATGTTTTGCAAGTTGATATGATCCAAATTTGATTTGAAGAAATAAAATTACATTTGCATATTGTTGAATAAAAGTTAAATAGGTCTGAAAAAGCTTATTCCTGCTCCCTCTTTTGGTTCCTCTGTTCCCCACCACAGTTTAATTTTTCTGTATCCCTAAATCTCTGAATAACATTCTTAAATTAACCCTCTGGTTCTTCTGGTTGTAGGCAATTCCCAATATAAGGATACGAATTATGTCTCTTTCATCCCCGCTACACTTCCAAGTACCTCCCCACCTCCCAAACACACATTCTCTACATCTCTTCCTGTCCTCTTACTGTGGCTGATCTTTAGTGTTTACATTATTATTACTATGTAAATACTTTCACAGGTGAGCCATACTGTCTATTATGATCACATTTCTTTCTGGTACAACTTTTATTATTTGAGGATTTAGTAATGATCTCATTTCCAATAGTTTACTTTCCCTTCTATCTCTTGACAAATGAACTCCAAGTCATTCAAACTAATAAACAGAGCAGGTATTTTATCAATGCATTCTTCTTAGACATATCTGTCTTGAAGCCTCCTGTCCTCTAGCTCAAGTCTGCTCTAAGTCAAGGGGGTCTCTAAGTCTGCTACCAACCTGAAATATCCCATTCTGGGATATTTTACCATTACCCTGGATATTCTAATTGCCTCTTATTCTATTCCTGTTTCCTTGAACTCACATCTTCTTTTTACTTGATTTACTTTCTGGGTTTACATTTGGATATAAAATAATCAAATCAGCCAAAGTAAAATTGATTCAAATTTTGAGATGTTTTAAATGTTTCATAATCAAACTGTGTGTGTTAAGTTAATTACAACAATTAAAATCAGTCTTTAACATAATTGCTAGAACCACCATACTTTAATTTGGTTAACGTAAGTAATCCCCACACTGCAGATTCTGTTTCTCAAGCTTTGATTCTTGGTTCTAAATTAATGGCAGAAATTTTCTTTTCATTTTCACATCTTTGCTTTGTAGTCCAACTTGTCTTTTTTCAGTGAAACTAGCTACAACTACTTATGCAATACTAAGGATACAGAGTTCTTTTTCTTGTCTCTTAATTTCCCTATAGGAGTATTAAAGTAAACCCACCCTAGACAAAAAAGCCCAAGATTCTTGACATTTATGTGATTTTAATATTTTTTCTTTTCTTCCAATCTTCAAATACTCTTTTTTCTTTATAACATCTACAGAGACTTAACCTTCCTTTGCTTTTCTTTCCTTCCCTCAGCAGCGTTTGACTGAGTACATTTTGAGACAGAAACTTGGTAAACATTTCCTGGAAATAGCCTGAATCATATCCATATAAATGTAATTGTACAAAACTGACGATGCTTATTGACTAATCTTCATTCTTTTCAAATCTGGTCTCTTAGTCCAGGTGGAGGGTGAGGCTAATCAAATCTGGGTGATTGATTTAGTCATTATGTGAGTGATTTTTTTTTCCTCCAAACATTCAGCAAATATGAAGGAATAAGAGGTTACTTGACTGAATGGGACTTGTCTCAATCACACTTTCAACCACTATTCTTTTTTTATAATAGAGGCTTTATTCCACTTTCAGAGGTCACTGCTGCCAATACCGCTCAAGTATTGTCGGTTTAATCCAACCACGTCCTATTAACAAAGAACCAAGGATTTCAGATGGCATGATGGAGGGAACTGGAAAAAAAAAAAAAAATCAAGGTTTCTTGTGTACCTTTTATGTGTCACGCATTATGGTAGGAACTTTCTTATTTCACACCTAGTACTAGAATGGAAACTATGTAGCCAGGGATTTTGTTTTGTTCATTACTGTATCTTAGGTGCTTGGGACAGTGCCTGGTACAAAGTAGGCTCTGAATGAAAGACTGGAGAGATAAATATAGCATCTTGTTTAATCCTGGCAGTAGCCTTTTACATGATGTTATCAAAAAGTTCAAGTAGTTCGCTTTCGTTCTCATAGCTAATAGTAATAATTAGCAGGTGGGATTGAAATTCATACCTGTATGACTCCAAGTTTATGCTTTTAAAAAATATTCAATTAGACTTCATTGAAAGTCCTTTCCTGTTTAGAATTGTGTCTTTTACATGGTAATCACAAAAGGAAAATGTTGAATATGTGCAAAAAATGGAAAAATTAATGAAAAAAATAGATTTAAGTACTTTTATTCATTAGTTTTCACCAGTATTCTATATTTTGCCATATTTTTAGCACAGAGCTCAACAGTCATTTTAAAAGTTTCTTTTAATACAATCTACTCTATTGTCTTCTTGTGAGTCTTAGGAGAGTTGCCAAAGGGTGTGGCGTTCAGTGGATAGATTTTCAGAAATCCCTCATGTTGTTTACTTCAGCTTTCATTGTAATTAAACAATGACCTGAGTTAGACATTATCACTTGACAAGCACTGTATAAAATACTACTATATTTGCATCTGATAAAACGCAGAATTCAAAAAGTTCTATCACTTCAGATCAGAAGTGCCTGGTACAACTTCTTTCAGGATCTCAGCATTGCTTGGATAAGCTCAAAAGTATGGGTACACATAAATTTATTCCTCTTGATACTTAATGTAATGAGCAGATCCTATTACCTGTTCCCCTAAAGGAAATCCTATTTAAAAGTCCACGCCTAGTTTAGTTTTGTTTTTCAATTACACACAGACATTTCACATTTGAAGGAAGTGAAGTGGTATCCTCTAAAGAACACGGACTTGGCAAAGCTCTTCTACATTTATTGGAGCTTGACCTGTCCAGTAACTGTGAGAACTTAACAAGTCATGCAATTTCTCTGAGCCTAAATTGACCCATATGTAAAATTTGGATCAAAATTCATGTGTTAACTGTCCTTTGGGACTCTTGTGAGTATTAGATTGAGAGAATATATATGATGAAACTACTTTATATATTGTAAAACATTGAATATCTTTTATTAGTAATAGCATAATTATTAAGATTTGGATTCATGGCAAATTTCTTGGTGAGCTGTTCCCAAACCTTATGAACGGTATAGTTTTATACCTTTACTATAATCAACAATAGTCAATTCCCCTCTTTCCCTTTCTCATCTTTCCTTCCTTACTTTCTTCTGAAAACAGATTTGAGACAGGTTGCAAGCAAAATAGGTACATTATGATTAACAAAACAGAAATGAAAAGAAATTTGGAAAATGACAAATGAATTCTAAATAAATGCTGAGCTAATATGGATAATACTAAAACATCATAAATTTTGGATTGTGGAACTTGATGTTAATAGTATGATAACTGCTATTGATTAGGATGGTGCAAATGTGGTGAGAGTGTTTCTAGGCAGAATTCCAATTCATTTAAGAAAAATGAATTTTACTCATGTTACTATGTGCCTTCCCACCTTCAGATGATAATATTGAACACTTATGATGTGCTATGCACTGTGCAAGTTACTGCCTAACAAAATGAACATGCCTTGACATCAGGTCAATTTGCATGAGAACTACAGATATGCAACAAACACATACCTAGTAATTAAAACATGTATTCTCATAAATTGTAATAAAGAACATAGAGAAGAACTGGATTATATGAGAGGGAACAACCTATTTTAATTTGTGGAGGTGGTCAGGAACAGGCTCTCTAAGGAACTATTTGGATATATTTTAAATATTTATAACTTCCTAAAAATTAATCATCTGCACTTTTGTTCATTCATTAATCCATCCATTCATTCAACTAACACCTGAGGAATTTTCTCTCCAGGCAGAGAAATAAAAAATAATAGCTAACTTTTAGAGTGCCTTATGTATCATGTGTTTTTGCAAGAACTTTATGTACATAAAAAGTTCTCTCATCCTTGTAATATTTCTAGAGGGATGAAAATATTATTTTACCCATTTTACAGATGAGGAAACTAAGGAAAAATAAAGTAAATGACTTGCCTAACTTAGATCATCAATTTGTAAGTGGCAAAAAAGGGATTGCACTCCACAGTCTCCATATCACATACCTCTAAGCACTAACTTAATATCTCCACTGAGCTCAATTAAGAAACAGAAATATGGGGAAATAAAAACACACACAAAAAATAGCAATACAATTTCCTCAGTCCTAAAATAGAGGTATGCAGATGGAGCTATGGGAATACAGGAGAAAACCTACCTCCAAACAGGTAAAGGTTTGTCCTTCTCAGGGAAGTATTTGACTTAAGTCTTGAAGTGTGAGAAGAGTTAGCCTAAAGTTTATTTGCTATTCTAGGATAAATAAAATAATACATTCTTTGAAATTTGGAAGTTTAATAAAGGTGAAAGAGGGGGGAAAATTCTGCAGGCCTAGAAGTATAAAAGTAGGTGGCTGCCTTGGGGGAACTGTATTTGAGTATGGTTCTCATTATAGGAAGGGGTTAGGTCAGGGACAGATCACAAAGAGCCTTCTGATCCAGGCTCAGGAGTTTGTGCTTTCTCTTGAAGGCCATGGCGGAAGCTGTTCTGAACATGGAAATAGTATAAAATTTGAGTTTTAGAATGATCGCACTAGCAGCAGCATAGGGGATAGATTGGAAAAGGTGGGGTGACTGGTTAGGAGAAGGCTATTGCAATAATTGAACTGCAGAGATAAGGGCCCAAAATAAGGCTGTGGAAATTAAGAGAAACATATGGATTAAAAACCTATTTAGTAGAGCAAATGTAAAGGATTGGGAGAGCCACTTCTATATGAGTTTTGAATAAGAAAGCTGTAGTTTAGGATCGTTTTCTAGATTTCTAACCAGAGATACTGAGTGTATAATGATGCCATTCGCCATATTATAGAAATCAAGGACTAGGATAAATCTCAGAGAAAAGATGATGCATTTAAATCTGAACACAAAGAGTTTAAGATCTCTTTGAGATGGCAGATATCTGGTAGGCAGTTGAGTAAGCCATGTGCTGCTTAATGATAGGGATACATTCTGTTAATGCTAAAATTTGGAGTTAAGACTATATCTTGGACATGACATTCTAATTTAATTAAATAAAGACTGAATTTGAGACATCAACTGACAGTACGGCCATGTCTTGCTTAATATTAAGCAGAAAAGACATGGGTTTGGCCAACGTTTTCCTCAAAGGGCAGGGTGAAATTTCCCTGAATGAATTTTAAAGTTGTCCATGAGAGACAAAAATAAAGTTACCTTTGCTGTTATGGCGGGAGTTATGAACTAGGGAGGGTTGCAGAAGATTGAAGAGCATTAAGACATGAGGGGTGAAAATAAGTGGGAGGCTCCTTCTCCAAATATGCTTACAAGAGAGCAAGTACAGATTGAGAGAAAGGCAGGCCATGGTAAGTTTTCTTTTTTTAAAATATTGGGTAAACCTGAGCATATTTACAGCAGTCCCCCCTTATCCACAGTGAATACATTCCAAGAGCCCCAGTAGATGCCTGAAACCATGGATTACTAGTACCAAACTCTATACATACTATGTTTTTTCCTGTACTTACATACCATGATAAAGTTTAATTTATAAATTAGGTACAATATGAGATTAACAACAATAACTATTAATAAAATAAAGCAATTATAACAATATACTGTGATAGAAGTTATGTGAATGTGGTCAAAATATCTTATGGTACTATACTCACTTTTCTTGTGATGATGTGAGATGATAAAATGCCTACGTGATGAGGTGAATGAGACATTATTAAGTAAAATAAGGATTACTTGGACACAAGCACTGCAGTACCACAACAGTCGATCTGATAACTGAGGCACCTACTAAGTGACTAATGGGCAAGTGATGTATACAGTGTGGGTACACCGGACAAAGGGACAGTTCACGTCGTGGAACGGATGGAGGGGGATGGCATGAGATCTCATCATGCTATACAGAATGGTGTGCAATTTAAAACTTATGAATTGTTTATTTCTGGAATTTTCCATTTAATATTTTCAGACCACAGTTGACCTCGGGTAACTGAAACAACAGAAAGCAAAAATGTAGATAAGAGGGCACTACAGTATGTGAGGGGGACAAAGTAAAGAAATATTGGTGAAGAGAGAGTGGATCATTTTTGAATGCTTACTAATTCTTGATTTACCTGGAACATGTGGTTAAACAGAACCCGTCATTCCTGGATCGTGAATATTAGCAGCATAGTCAAGAAACTGGGTTTGTTATAAATTACCTAAAAATACGCTAAAATATATTTGCTGAATTAATGACTTATGAATAGTAGCAGAAACCGAAGAGACTGGGTGAATAATAGTGAAAAGTTCCACATAGAAAACAGTAATACCAGGTGATAGCCTATTTGAGTCAGTTTTAAAAATCAGAGATCAGTAAGCCTGAAAAAGAATTTGATCTTCAAATGAACATTACTTATGTATTCATTCAATATAATTTAAAGTGAAGATTTACTTAATTATTGAATTTTTATTTATTAAAAATGAGACTGATGAGCAGGTGCACTTACATTTTGCCTTTACCAAAAACTCTATAAAATAGTTAAGATGGATAAGGAAAGAGAGAAGGGGAATATATGTGTCTAGACTACTGTCATTTAACCAATAATGAGACCAACAATAAAATCCACATTTCCAGATTCAAAAAGATTTTATAAGGTAAATTTCTAGAACCAATAAATTCCTTCAAATATTTTTAAAGAGAAGTCTATGAACGTTCCAAAAGTACTATCTCATAGTGCAGCTTCAGTACTACTCCATTAAATAGAGGAAATGATTTAAACTCCATCATTTCAGACCTGTATTTATTCATTCAGTCATACTGGAGTATATTGTTATTGTATTTTAATGCACGCAGTTTCAAAAAATGAGTATTATCTAGAACTATATGGATACAGAATTCTGACACTGAGAATTATGGACTGAATTCTACAAAGAGATCATGATTATAGCCTTTTTATTGTATAGTTTCTCTCTCTGCATTTTTAGCATATAAATGGCATCCATGTTTATTATCATCAGCTATTTTCAAAATTTAAACACCAGTTTTAACAATACTTATTATATTTATAGAAAACTGACAAAGTAGATGCAATTTGTTATTCACAAAATTACAGCTTTTCTGTAAAGGAAGGTGATAATTATCATAGGAAACTTATGTTTTGCCTATGAATGAACAGAGCACAAGAGTGACAGTTATTTCTTAATATTTAGGATGTGAAAAGTAGCTGTTTAAGATATTCAGCTTTCTATTTAACAAGCCTTTCACTAAGGTCACCTTATTGCAAGAATAGGAAATGTGACACATTCCTAATTAGTAGATACTGTAGTTAAATTATTTTCTGTAGTACTATTTCTTAGGTAAGCTTGTTTCTTTTTTTTGTTTGTTTGTTTGTTTTTAACTTTTTTATTGGGGAATGGTGTTTTTCTCCAGGGCCCATCAGCTCCAAGTCATTGTCCTTCAATCTAGTTGTGGAGGGTGCAGCTCACTGGCCCATGTGGGAATCAAACCGGCAACCCTGTTGTTCAGAGCTCGCACTCTAATGAACTGAGACATCCAGGTGCCTCTCTTTGGGTAAGCTTTTAAGCAAAGATCAATCCTAGGATAGTATCTCTGAAGAATATACATATTTCTTCCTTCCGGTCATTTGATGAGTCTTTTAAGACACACCGTTCATAGTCTGGATTTTGTACATACTCAAGCTCACTTGAAAAAATATCTCAGGGTTTGCAGATTATGTAAGCTCATTATGTGCTTTGATTGCTATTTTCAAGAAACCTCTTATTTCTTCCCCTATGTCTCGGTTTCTATGTCTTCTAAAATGCTTCCTGAAATCATCTTCCAAATAAATTACTTACACTAAAATTCTTGTCCCTGGGTCTACTTTCAAGGAAACCAACCTAAGACATAGGAATTCTTAACTGGAACTTACATGGTAATATTTATAAGACATACAGCATTCAAATCCATAGGCATCAATTGGAAATAATAATAATGATAATAAAAATCACTGCCATTTTGTTGAATGTTTGTTAGGTAATTATGTGCCAATAACCCATCTAAATATTTTCACATATTAATGCAATCTCCCCAATATCTCTCCCTATGAGGTAATTATATTATCATCCCCATTTTATAGGTGAAGATACAGAGACTTAAAGATAGTAAGTCACTTCACTGAGGTCCCATAACTAGTAATTGGAGTCAGGATTTGAAACCAATACTCTTAACTACCACTCATTCAGAAGTCTTCCCTTCCTCCCACCAATTGCAAATGCCTTAAAAAATTAGGTCTCCTCAGATTATATATGTATAATAATCTGTATATATATATATATATATATATATATACACACACACACACATACACACACATTATATACATATACTATATATAATATGTACTATATTATATATATTCTTGTAAAGCATAAGTATTTTTATATATATTTTTTTAATCTTAATTGATACTGAATTTCATGATCAATAGCAATAAACATTTTGTTTTCTTTAAAAAGTGATTGAATTCTGACCATGGACAATAGCAACCATTATAAAAAAACTCTTCAAAAGGACAAGTGAAACTTGAGGCATGGTATTCACATGAGTCATTCACCACCTGCAGTTATTTTTTCTAAGAAAGAAAGCTTGAGTTCAACAGGTTGAAGTAATAAAGTGATAAATCTTTTGGAGAAGAATCTTATTTCTAGTTTTAGAAGGAGGAAGTTTTTAGTTTTCTATCATAATGGAGCCAATGGCTTATAGTAACAAATTTAGGATTAAACTTATACAGAGGGTGTCAAAAAATGTATACACATCTTAAGAAAGGAAAACTATTAAAATTGTAATACTCAATATATACCGATAACAAAAGATGAATACAAGTCACGTTTGACTTCTGCAATTACAAGAGGTGCTCAAAGTGGTTACCATCAGCATCCAGATACTTCTGATTACGGTGAACTACTGCTTTAGCAACGTTGATCAAAGTGTGCACTTGTATAGAGATATTTTTGGCACCCCCAGTATTTGTTGAATAGCAAAGAACCTGGCCTTCTTAGCCATCGTTGGTTTAAAATTAACTAGACAAGATTGTGTAACCATAGGAACCCTGCCACAATGGAAACAGAAATATAAGGTTTTCAAGATTTAAAAATCCCCTAGCTTTTGAAGATTCAACTGTACTTAGTAAATATAGCACTCCTTCGTACATACTGAAATAATAAAATAAAAACACTGTCACCAACCACTTGTATTTATTTTGATAATACCATCATCATGTTGAAAAAGAATGTTAAGTATAATTTTGAAAAGCTTAAGCAGTAATATCTAGCAAATATTTGACTAAGGTTCTCTTTTTTTATGGTGAGGATGCCTTTACAAGACTCTGGAAAGGAATATTTTTCTTTTCTTTTTCTTTCTTCATTCCTTCCTTCCCTCCTTATTTTGCTCTTCCCACTTTCCCTTCCCTCCTTCGTTTGGAAATAAATAATACAATATGTTTTCACTTATGGTCAAGTTTAGATATACTTGTTTCCCCAGATATGCCCAAAGTCAGGGAGAAAACAGAAGACAACTTTTCATTTTCGTTAAGTTTATTACAATTATGCAAGTAACTATTGTAAAATAAAGAGTCAATATTTAAAAATCCAAACATGTGTAGTTTATTTTCTAAGGGAAAAAATAAATATCAGGACAATAGCATACTTAGAAAAAAAATACTATACAATTATCTCTGTGAAACTCGACCAAAGATATTTGTAATTTATTTGCAAAATTATTTGATCTTCTAAAAAAAGGATAGAATATATCTCTCTAGTCTTAAGAAGTAATACCGTGTTTCTCCAAAAATAAGACCTAGCCAGACAATCAGTTCTAATGCTTCTTTTGGAGCAAAAATTAATACAAGATTTGGTATTGTATTGTATTATGTTATGTTATGTTATGTTATGTTATGTTATATTATTATATAAGACCCGGTCTTATATTATGGTAAAATAAGACGGGGTCTTATATTAATTTTTGCTTCAAAAAGATGCATTAGGGCTGATTGTTCAGTAGGTCTTATTTTCAGGGAACCACGGTAGCTCTTTTGTCATACTTTGCTTTGCATTATAGTTAGTTACATACATATTTTTCAGTCCAACTAAAATTTGATCCTTTCAGGGAAGGTATTATTTAATTATTCAATGAATATTTATTATATACTTGTGATGAATTGCCTGCTAAGCCTTGGTGATATAGAAACAAAAGAGACAAAGTCTTTATCCTTATAGAACTTGGAAAAACAGAGTGAGAGGAAAGATGATTAGAGGGTAATACGATCAATGCCATGATAGCAGCATAAACATAGTAATCTAGGAACCCAGAGAGTAAATACTCAACCCAATTTCATAGAATGAGGGAGAGGGAGATACTCCTTTGGCAAATTTTATCAGACCATAAAGATAACTAGGCAGCAAATATTGAGCATGGTTTATCCAGTTATGCTAAAATAAAATTAAACCTCAAATTTATATGTGGTGATAAGTTTATAGAGAAAGTTATTATAAATTTATACTTCAAATAAAACGTGTTGAAAGTAGAGAAGCCAAATATTCAGTTGGTCTAGTTCCTTTAGCATTCTTATCAGTGCATAAGTTTGTGTGTGATTTTCTTTTTTTTACATGCACATGTTTTTTTTATTATCTGTGAAGTGGATTCAGAGCTGCCAAGCCACAGGGAATCAAATAAACTCTTTGGCTTCATTCATGAGGCTGAATTCCTGCAGACAGTGTGTGCAAATAAGACATTCATGTGAATTTTTTACCAAGAAAGGAGGTGATTATCCATGGAATGATAGAAGAAATATATTACCACAATACGTTTCTTGGATCTAAACTCCTTGAAGACAGGTGTCACGCAAGATGTCATACGGGGTCTCTGGTCCCACTCCCCACATAGGAATGCAGGATATGGTGAGGCCAAAAAGGAACACCCACGGAGCCATAGATAGGGGAGTCACACAACCATATTCTCACTGGTGGCTGGGCTGGAGACACAGGAAGCCGGAGCCACACCATCCACAACCTGCCGTCCACTTCTCTGACAACCAACCCCATTTACTAACTGCAATCCACTCTTACTAGCTCAGCCACATCTTCTTGCTAGCCCCCATTTTCTGCTAGTGTAGCCACAGCAGTTATTTTAGGCTCAGTGGTTACAGCTGATGGCCCACTAGCCACAGTTGATGGCCATTTACAGCCCGAGTGAGCACCTTTCTACGTGAGGGCAAGAACCTGGAAACTGCACTCCTGCCTCTGTCCCCACAACAAGAATATTTTATGCTCCTGATATATCTATCCCCATACATTTAGCACAGTACTGATTATATTAACTGTCAATGAATAGTCATTGACTGATTGATTAATATTTCACTTTATAGATTTGGAGGGTATACTTCAACTTACTTTATACCTGGTCATTTAATCTATGCTCCTTCATTATGATCTTAATGTGATATTAGTGATTTTAACTGTACTAGGCTACTGCCTCACCTCATTTTTACTATTTGTGTCCCTTCAAGTCCTGTGATAACAGAGAGTAGACACTATAGTACGTCCAAATTATAAGAGATTTTGTAAATACTATCATACCTCCTGGAATTGTGTGATTATGGTTTTGGATATTGTCGTGTGGGAGACCCCACTCTCTGCACCATTTGTCGTGTAGGGTGGCCTGTGGAGTCTCTAGTCCCACTCCTCACATAAGAACGCAGGATATGGTGAAACCAAAAAGGAACACCCACAGAGCCATAAGTAGGGGAGTCGTACCACTGTAGTCTAACTGGAGGTACTACAGTCTCACTGGAGGCTGGATCCACACGACCTGCAACCTGCTGTCTGCTTCTCTGCCTGCCAACTGACCAACTGACCAAGCAATGCAGCCAAGGCAGTTATATCAGTGGTTAATTGGCTAACTGGTTACAGCTGACAGCCAACTAGCCACAGCTGACGGCCATCTACTACCTGAGCCAGCATCCTTCCACGTGAGGCCAAGAGCCTGGAAACTGCTCTCTGGGACTCTGTCCCCACAGATATGTCTAGAATCAGCTCAAGAAAGGAGATGTGATGAGCCTCATAAGTGACACATCCTTTCTCTAATTGCAACACACTGTAGCTCCTTATTTGTTCAGTAATTTCCCACCCCTATCATCATGATAGGCATTAGGTGGAGAAATGAGAGGAGCAGGTCATTGATGTGATCCTCACCCTCAGCTCTAGAAACACTCAACTTTTTATGAAATTCTCCAATTCTTATGACATAAAATACCGTTCCTTGAGTATTGCTAGGGATCCAAGTACCTTGAGGCTTTCTTCAACCTCTTAGCAACAAAGATTTTCTTTTGCTTTTCCCTCATAAGCGGTCCAATTAGATCAGACAAATACCAATCTAGGTAAAACCTATATGTCAAGTTTAGGGGAAATTTGATGGCCAATTATTTTAAGATAATAGAAAATTGGATAATTGCTCTGTGGTCAATATAATAAACAAGAAAATTTATGTTGCCTAGTGTGGCAGAGGGGGAAGTAAATAATATCAACAAAAGCAGGTTATGAAAATCCTTGCCAATTAAGTGAGGGATCCAGAATTGCTTTTTAAATTCCTACTGTCATCCCTCCAGAAAACCTATTTTCTATAATACAACTTTTAACCACCCAAACCTGACCCAAAATATCTAATTAAATGGTCAGCTTATAAATGAGGTAGCCATTTTATTTAGAATGTGTAAGAAAAATATCAGTAGCATTCAGTACTTCATTGTATGGCCCTCTCATCCTAATAAAACTTCAAGATCTCTTCTTTTCTCCTAGCTCTTGCAGTCTGTACCAATGGTGGACATTTTACTAAATAGGTTTTCAACAAATGCACTAGCTTTTGTAACACAAAGAAATTTGTTTGCCTTTTTCTTGGTCTTGCATCACAGTTCTACAGAGCTAATTTGAAGACCACTCTCCAGCCAAGTTCAGAGGAACAAAGAGTAAGACAAGAAGCTGTTGTAAAGCCTGCTATCGATGATGACAGTAGCCTGGGTGGAAAAGGAACACTGATATCCAGCCTTTTATGGAAGCTAGGGGGTGAGTTGCTCTGAGACGACAAAGTCTTGCTTGTAGCCACCTGTTTCCAAAGATTTTTTTTCCTGGGTCTTTAGCTTGTCAGGTTTACTGAGGCCAGCCAGGGTTCAGGAGGTAAGAGAAGCCCATTTGTAATGCTCAGGCAATCTCTGGTCACAGGGGACAAATCATGCAAGAAACAGGAAATACATAAAATATGCTCAATCAAATTAATCAAAAGTATTTGTTAGATCGTTTATTCTCATTTTAATGGAAAAGTACAAAACAAACAACAAGAAACCACAGCTCTACTACATTTAGGCTTCTATAGGATCCAGGTTATTCATTTTCCTCAAAATAGAAATGCCTCTTCTATTACACATCATTTGACCCATGGAAATAAAGGTAGCTGCTCATTTATTTGAGTTCCTGTCCTTTCCCAACCTGGTTTAGAAGAAAAATAAAATACCTTTTCCCCTTTGAACTATAAAGGGAGGCAGGCACAAGTCCGACATGGAATCACTTCTGCAAAAGGACTGATTAAATCTCTCTTTCTTCTCAAGATGAAAAGGATCTTTAAAAACAAACTCAGGTTTTATATCTGTAGGTATTAAGTTCTCCCTTTGCATTTGCTTTAGTTCAATGTAGCATTTGTGTGGTTTATTACAACAACTTTCATGTAGCAGATCTAAAAACCTCTTTGTGCAGTTGAAGATAATGGCATAGTGTGCTATGGGTTTTAAAGATCCTGTTTTTAAAGCTGGCCAGCAGCCCTCTGAGGAGAGAATCTGCCGTGCGGATGTGAAAAAAATTTTTTTTTTTTCTGGCCCTGGCTTAATTCTCCATTCACTTTAGGAATTGCTTCTTACAGATAAAATGTTTGATGGCTATTTTTCCCCTCTCTGGCATGCCTAAAGCAGAAGTTGCCAAATGTAAGGGTAAATGAGAACCACCTGGAGTGTTTGCTAAACTGTTGGTGCCTGGAATCCTCGGTTAAAACAGTAATTTAGTGGACTTGAGGTTGGGACCCAGGATTCTACTTTGTAAGAGTATGCAGCTGGCTCTGATGCAGGAAGAACACTGCCTAAACTAATTCTGGGAAAAAGTGTACACGAGGGTATTAAATGACGTTCTTTGCAAGATATTTTCCAGTTATGATTAGTTAATTTTTAATTCAAATCGTGATAAACAAAACAGTATGGTTTAAAAAAATGATCTAAAAGGATGATTACCTTATTTTCCAATGGGAACTATGATTACTACGCAAAAATATGTAGCAAAAAGCAAATTAATACAGAAGGTGTCAAAAAAATGTATACAAATTTTAAGGAAGGAAAACTGTATTAAAATTGTTAATACTCAGTATATACTGATAACAGAAGATGAATACAAGTCACATTTGACTTCTGTAATCACAAGAGGTGCTCAAAGTGGTTACCATCAGCGTCCAGACACTACTGATTATGGAGAACTACTGCTTGAGCAAAGTTAACCACAGTGTCCACTTGTATACATTTTTTTGGCACCCCCAGTACATTGGTTTGATTACAAAGCAGTGCAGAGATTGCATAATACCTGATTATATGTCATGAAATCCAATTCTTAAAAAGTGTATTGGTGAAGATAAATCCATAAATCATAGTGTAGATTAGTTTAATAAGTAGGATTCTGTCGTATGTTCCAACTTGTTAGCCCTCAAGCCAGCATACACTACATGCAGAGATGGCAAATTGCCTACCATCCTAGTATAAATACTGACATACCCTCCACTAAGAAACCTAACACAGGCCCAGATCCTTTTCTATTCAGTTCAGCTCATGGGTTGTTGAAGAAGAAGGTGATAGTGGGCCCTTTTGGGCAACACCTGGATATCAGGCACACCTGGAGACCCGTTAGTGCAACCCAGCAGCAGGAGGGAGAATAGAAAACATCCAAAGTATTCTGGTGGACCACACAGTGATGCTGCTCAAACCTGACTGACCAGCTGCCTGTAATGTTACCAGCTTGAGGAATTGGCAGCCTGTCGACAACACCTGGAGAAGTGATGCATGTATGCCTATTGTAGTTCCATGTTACACAAACAGGCCTCTAGGGAAGTTAATTTGGATTTACAAATGCTTAGCGGGTTCCTAGTGTTGAAGTCCTCAGGTGTTTTAAATGTTTTCAACCCTGTGGAATCTAATATGGCTAAAAAAATGAACTCTTTGTCTTTCAATCAATTATAACTGCAGTGTAGAAATTAGAGACAGCACAGCACAGTGATTAGGAGAATAGGCTCTGGATCTAGAATGCCTAGATTAGTGGACTGACTCCACCAGTTTCTACCTGTGACCCTTTGAGTATATTTGCTTTTCCATTGAGCATATTAATGTAATATTCTTTTTAAAGGTTTTCGTTAAAATATAGCTAACATACAATATTGTATTAATTTCAGGGGGATATCATAGTTATTCAACATTTATAAACCTAAGAAAGTGATCACACGATAAGTCCAGCAACCATCTGACACCGGACCACACTATCAAAATATGTTTGACTATATTCCCCATGATGTATTTTACATCCCCATGACTTATTTGTTTTACACCTGGAAATTTGGACCTCTTATTCCCACTCATCTTTCCCCCCTTTTAAAAAATTTTCAATTATAGTTGAAATTTCAATATTATTTTATATTAATTTCAGGCATACAGCATAGTGGTTAGACATTTGTATAATTTAAGAAATGATCCCACTGACTAGTCTAGTATCCACCTGGCACTATACATACCATGTTTCCCCAAAAATAAGACCTAGCTGGACAATCAGCACTAATGTGTCTTTTGAAGCAAAAATTAATGTAAGACCCTGTGGGGACAGAGCCAGGAGTGCAGTTTCCAGGCTCTCGGCCTCATATAGAAAGGTGTTCACTCGGGTAGTAAATGGCCATCAACTGTGATTGGATGGCCATCAGCTGTGGCTAGTTGGCCATCAGCTGTAACCAGTGAGCCATTGGCCACTAATATAACTGCTGTGGCTACGCTAACAGAAAAATGGGAGCTAGCAAGAGCGGATTGCAGAGAGGCAGATGCCACCAGCGAGAATATAGTGATATGACTCCCCTACCTATGGCTCCGTGGGTGTTCCTTTTTGGCCTCACCATATCCTGTGTTCTTATGTGGGGAGCGGGAGCTGAGACCCCGCAGGCCACCCCGCACGACAGACCCAGTCTTATTTTACTATAAGACTGGGTTTTTAATATAATATAATGTAATGTAATAATATAACATAATATAATACTGGGTCTTATATTAATTTTTGCTCCAAAAGACACATTAAAGCTGATTGTCCAGCTAGGCCTTATTTTCAGGGAAACACGGTAGTTATTACCATATTATTGACTATATTCCTTATGCCTTACTTTACATCCCCATGACTATTTCGTAATTACCAATTGTACGTCTTAATCCCTTAACCGTTTTCACCTGCCCCCAAACCCTTCCCATCTATAAATCTAGTCCTGATCTGACCCCCACCACAATAAATTTAGTACCCATTTGCCCCATACATAGTTATTAAGATATTATAGACTATATTCCTTATGCTATATCCTACATTCCCATGACTGTTTTGTAACAATCAATTTGTACTTCTTAATCCCTTCACCCACCCCCTCAACTTCCCTTCTGTCTGGTTACCATTAAAATGTTCTTTGTATCTATGAGTATGTTAATTTTGTTTGCTAATTTTGTTCTTTAGATTCCACATATAAGCACAATCACATTGCATCTGTCTTTCTTTGTCTGACATAATCCACTCAACACAATACCCTCCAGTTTCATTGGTGCTGCTGCAGATGGCAAGGACCCATTCCCTTCCACAGCTGAGCAATAGTCCATTGTATTAGGTTGGTGCAAAAGTAATTGCGGGTTTTTGCAATTAAAAATAATGGCAAAAACTGCAATTACTTTGGCACCAACCTAATATATATATGCCACTTACTCTTTATGCATTCCTCCATCAACAGACACCCAGGGTGCTTCCACATCTTAGCCATTGTAAACAATGCTGCAATGAATATATGGATGAACACGTCCCCTTGAAGTAGCAATTTGGGTTTCTTTAGATAAATACCCAAAGTGGGATTACTGGGTTCTTCTTTGTCTCTTGTTATAGCCTTTGTTTTAAAGGCTCTTTTGTCTGGTATAAGTATCCCAGCTTTTTTGTAGTTTTTGTTTCAATTTGCATGGACTAACTTTTTCCATCCCTTTACTTTCAGTCTCTGTGTGTCCTTTAATCTGAAGTGAGTCTCTTGTAGGCAACATATGTAGGGGTCTTGTTTTCTTATCCATTCAGCCACCCTATGTTTTTTAATTAGAGCATTTAACTCATTTACATTGAAAGCAATTTGTTGATAGATATGTAGCTATTGCCATTTTATTATTCATAATTTTGATGTTTTTCTTTTTTTTTTTCCATCTTTTTAAAGAAGACCCTCTAAGATTCCTTGTAATACTGGTTTGGTGGTGATGAACTCCTTTAGCTTTTTCTTGTCTAGGAAGTTCTTTTTCTGTCCTTTGATTTTAAATGATAGTCTTACTGGGTTGTAGTCCCAGCAAGTTTTCTGTCATTATTTCTTCAAATAGGTTCTCAATCCCTTGCTTTCTCTTCTCCTTCTCGTACCCCAATGATGTGAATATTGTTATGCTTGATGTTGTCCCAGAGGTCTCTTATTAAACTATCCTCATTTTTTTTTTTTTTTGGGGGGGGGGTCTTTCTTCTTTTTGCTGTTCTGATTGGGTGTTTTTTGCTACCTTGCTTCTCAAATCTCTGATTTGATCCTCTGCTCCATCTAGTCTGCTGGTGATTCCTTCTAGTGCATTCTTCATCTCAGTTATTGTATTCTTCACTTCTGACTGGTTCTTTTTTATGGTTTCTATGTCCATTTTTATGCTTGCTATCTCTTTGTTGAAGTTCTCAGTAAGTTCCTTGAGCATCCTTATAACTATTGTTTTGAACTCTGTCTCTGGTAGGTTGCTTGCCTCCATTTCATTTAGTTCTTTTTCTGGAGTTTTCTCCTGTTCTTTCATTTGGGACATATTTCTTTGTTTCCTCATTTTGGCTGTCTCTCTGTGTTTGTTTGTATGTATTAGGTAGCTCTGCTATGTCTCCTACTATTGGCCAAGTGGCCTTATGTAGTAGGTACCCTGTGGAGCCCTGGCACAGTCTCCTTGGTCACTTGCTCTCAGTGCTCCAGGAGTGTCCCTTGTGTGGGTTGTATGTGCCTTCTTCTTTGCTATTGGCATGTCAGTGTGTGGCAGTGGCCTTCAGGCTGACTGGCTGTGGGGTTTGCCACATCCACAGCTTGTGGGCTGCTGTGCAATAGACTTACCCCACTGAGTGGGATTCTCCCCAGCAGGCTCTGCTGCCTGTTGAGACTGCCCTTTGCGTGTGCTGCTTCTGATGCTAATTGTGTGGTGCTCTGCTGTGGTCTGAAGCCAACCTTCAAGTATGTTTGTTCTGGAGCCTCTTGGGGGAGCTCAGTCACATCCCAGTCACCCACCGCCTGTGACTGGATGAGGACTACCTGCTAGGAGCTACAAAGCAATCCACAGTTGTTTGCTGCCTGTGCTGAAGTTGAAGGCACATGGGAAAGGCCACGCTGTGAACTGAGGATGGTTGCCACTAGTACTGGGCTTGGATAGCTCTGCAAAAAGCCAGGATACCCCGAGAACTGTTGTCACTTGCCAGCTCCTTTAAGGCTTAGCCACTGATAAAGCCTCATGCAGTATGCAAGTAAGTTGAATGACAAAGGGAGTCACTAGAATGGGAAAAAACTGTGTTGAGCCTGGAGCAACTCAGCAAAAGTCTCAGAGTATACTAAGGCCAGTCACCACCCATCTAGGGCCTTCGGAATCTGACAGTTTTCCAAGAAAGAGTGCAGTGTGGGCAGGCTGGCTGCTTGCGGAGAAAGTGTTTCCCGTGTTGGACAAGTTGGGTGGGGCATGGTCTCAGTGAGTCAGCAGGGCAGAGCAGTGGAGCTCACCAGACCAGTCAGATTCAGATTTGGTCGTAATCATAGGGGAAGTGCTCAACACAGGAAAGATTGTGCCCATCTGCCAGCCACATGGGAGAAGAATCCCACACAGAGAAAATGCTGACTATCCTCCAGCCCTCTTACCTTCACTTCAATCTGCCCCCGTATGCCTCCGACACCACCAGAATCTCTGTCTCTCCACTGGAGCCCAAGGTAAGGGCCCGTGAGCGAGCGAACCTGTGCACGGACTGTTTAAGAGAATGTTTGGGTTTCCCACATCCTTCTTTCCCACCTGGATTGTTGGAACCCCTATTGTTTTCCACAGCCAGATGTTGTGGTGGCTCCTCTTCCTGACACCAGTACTCCAGGCAGGGGGGCTTGTTGGAGGTTGGGTCACTGGCTCCTCTGGGGGAAACGTCCATGTCTGAGATATCCCTCCTGGTTCTTATTCACCACACGCAGGTGTGGGGCCCATTTCATGTCTCTGCCCCTCCTACCAGTCTCGATATGGCTTCTTTATATGCTTAGTTATAAAATTTCTGTTCAGCTAGACTTTAGATGGTTCTCCAGGTTGATTGTTCTATAATTTAGTTGCAATTTCAATGTGTTCATGGGAGGAAACAGGCACAGTGTTTATCTACTCCACCATCTTGGATCTGTTAATGTAATATTCTATGCATCAACTTCTTTATGGTATAAAATGTAGGTAAGAGATATATCTATGGTACAAAGTATTATAGAATCCTTAGGAGAGGTAAATTAATTTATATGCATGAAGCACTTATCATAGTGTCTGGCACAGAATAGGTGCTCAATAAATATCAGCATTATTATTGTAGTTGCTATTGGTAGAAAATAAAAACGGGTGGAAAAGTTTCTTTATTAATTCGAAAATGTTTTCAACTATATTGAAATACAACTTACATGTGATAAAATGCACACATTTTAAGTGTATAGTTCAATAAGTTTTGACAAATGTATACACCTGTGTAGTTAGTATTCCAATTAATATGTATATAGATATATATTATTTTTATTATCCCAGAAAGTTCCCTAATGTGCTTTACAATTTTTCAAACCCTCCCAACACCCCATGAAACAATCTGATTTGTGAAACCATAGGTTTATTTTGTTTCTTTTAGAATATTATAGAAATGGAATCAATACACAATGTATTATTTTGTGTCTGGCTTTTTTCACTCTATATGATGCTTTTGAAATTCATCTTTATTGTGTATATAAATTAGTTGATTCCTTTCAATTGCTAAATATTCCATTTTTTAATATACTACATTTGTCCAATCACTTGTTGAACTTATAGATTGTTTCATATAAATCATTCAGTGTTTTCCTACCAGGAATAAAAATGCTCAAACATTCCTGTACATGCATTTTTGTGAATACATATTTTCATTTGTGTTGGGTAAACGCATAGAAATGGGATTGCTGGGGCATAGGGTATGTACATGTTTCAATTTATAGGGAACTGCAAAATAGATGACATGATTCTTTATATAGAAAACCCTGAAGACTCCACTGAAAAAACTATTAGAAACAATAAAAAAGCAAAGTAAAGTTGCAAGACACAAAATCAATGTACAAAAATCCTTTGCATTCCTATATTCTAACAATGAAAATTGAAAAAAAAGAAATTTAAAAAATCAATTCTTTTTGCAATTACAACAAAAAAAATAAAATACCTGTGATTGAAGCTGGATAGGGCAAAGGGGAAAAGCTAAGCGTGATTCCGGTTTCAGTTGGAGACCAGTTTCAACTTATGAAAAAATGCTCAATATCACTAGCTATTAGGGAAATGTCAATCAAAACCACAGATCTTATTGGAAAGATTTGGACCACAAATTATATCACAGAGACAATTCTGTATCGAGCAAGGGTGTGACCTTTTGTACATTATGTCATCCAATCATCAGCTAAAGTCTACCTTGTCCCACACTCCCAGGAAGGGCAGAGTGCAGAGCCTCTTGGAGCAGGTGGCTCCTGTTAGCTGAAGACTGTTATGTACTGATGGGGTAGATGTGATTTGTTATCAAGTAAGATCTGGCTAGGGTACCAAGTTATCCACTCTAGGCTATCCTTTATTTCATTTTATTTTAAATTTTTTTTTTTTTTAATTGAGTAACACGGTGTTTTTTCCAGGACCCATCAGCTCCAAGTCAAGTCATTGTCCTTTAATCTAGTTGTGGAGGGCGTAGCTTAGCTTCAAGTCCAGTTGCCTTTTTCAGTCTAGTTGCAGGGGGCGCAGCCCACCATCCCATTAGGGAATTGAATTGGCAACCTTGTTGTTAAGAGCTCATGCTCTAACCAACTGAGCCATCCAGCAGCCCACCAGCAACTCAGCAGCAACTCGTTGTCTTCAATCTAGTTGTGGGGTGCGCAGCCCACCATCCTATGAGAGAATTGAACTGGCAACCCTGTCGTTAAGAGCTCGCGCTCTAACCAACTGAGCCATCCAGCCGCCTCATAAGCTATCTGTTGGGACAGAACCAGGAATACAGTTTCCAGGCTCTCGGCCTCATGTGGAAAGGTGTTGGCTCAGGTAGTAAATGGCCATCAACTGTGATTGGATGGCCATCAGCTGTGGCTCGTTGGCCATCAGCTGTAACCAGTGAGCCATTGGCCACTAATATAACTGCTGTGGCTACGCTAGCAGAAAAATGGGGGCTAGCAAGAAGATGGTGGCTGAGCTAGCAAGCGCGGATTGCGGTCAGCATGGCAGATTGCAGCTAGCAAGTGGGGTTGGTGGACTGGCAGAGAAGCGGCGGCAGATTGCAGATCGTGTGTGTCCTGCTTCCTGTGTCTCCAACCTAGCTGCCAGCGAGACTATAGTGGTATGACTCCTCTATCTATAGCTCCGTGGATGTTCCATTTTGGCCTCACCATGTCCTGTGTTCTGAAGTGGGGAGCGGGAGCAGAGACCATGCATGACACCCTGCATCACAAGTGGGGATGAGGTGCTTCTACCAAAGGATAGAGTAAGAGTCTGCCTAAATTTAAAGATGCAGCTGCCATCTGGCATTTGGAATTCCTGTGCATGTAGAAGAGTAAGCACAGAAAGGAGATATACTGGTGTGGGGGCGGAGCCCCAGAGAGTAGTTTCCAGGCTCTCGGCCTCACATAGACAGGTGCTGGCTCAGGTAGTAAATGGCCATCAACTGTGATTGCATGGCCATCAGCTGTGGCTAGTTGGCCGTCAGCTGTAACCAGTGAGCCATTGGCCACAATATAACTAGCTGTGGCTACGAGAAGGAGAAGAGAAAGAATGGGGCCTAGCAAGAAGATGGCGGCTGGGCTGGCGAGTGTGGATGGCGGTTTGCGGACAGTGTGGATCCAGCCTCCAGTGAGAGTATAGTGCCGCCAGAGAGAATATAGTGGTATGACTCCCCTACCTATGGCTCCGTGGGTGTTCCTTTTTGGCCTCACCATATCCTGCGTTCTTGTATGGGGAGCGGGAGCAGAGACCCCGCAGGCCGTCCCGCACGACAAATGGCGCAGCGAGCAGGGTCTCCCGCACGACACATGGCGTAGTCGGCAGGATATGGTGCCGGCCAAAGCTCTCCAAAGGACGGTGGAGCAGTTTGTGTGTATGAACACTGAGTCTCTGGAAGACCAGGAGGAGCAGCTGCCGGAGAGCTGGACCCCCGTGGAGGGGTGGGAGGACGTGGACGGTTCTCCCACCAGCACAGGAAAAGCCATGCAGCTGCTGGAGAGATGGAGCCCCGTGGAGAGGTGGAAAGATGTGGACGGTTCCCCAACCAGCACAGGCCGGAGAAAGCGAAGGTCGCAGCCCTGTGGGCTGGGAAGTTCCTGCTCAGGCAGCCCGGATGCAGGACTTATAGTCCCAGGAGGTAACGCTTGCTGAGTCCTCCGTGGGAGATGAGGGTGAGGTCAAGGTCATCCCTCACCCCCAGGACAGCCCTGGTGAATGACTATGGACTATGGGGAATTGCCTTCCATCCCTAATTTAATGGACCGCTTGACTGTTTGTTTGGGAACTGTTGTTAGTGGAACTGGGGGATATTTGCTTTTGTCTCTTGACTGGCCGCCATTGAGAATATGTAAGCACCTTGATTGTGAGTCGCTGTTGTTCCAGCAGGGTACCCTGAGAGGCACAGAGAGAGTGGCAGTGCCCTGAGAGCCCTGGCTGAGTCCAGGAAGTCTGGCTGAGCCCTGAAGGTACCCTGGCTGTGCCCAGGAAGTCGGGTTTTCTGTATGGTAGAAGCTGAGTTTTGTTTTTGATGTTTACGTATAGTCAGTTGTTCCAGCATTAAATTTACTGACAAAATTATTCTTCTCCCATTGAATTGATTTGTTACATTATAGAAAAGATCAGTTGAAAATATAAATGTTTGTCTATTTTTGGACTCTCTATTGTTCCATTTATCTATTTGTCTATCTTTACACTGCTCCCACATTTTCTTGACCAATATGGCTTTACAGTATACTTTAAAACGAGGTAGCATAGGTTTTTCAATTTTGTTACTCTTTTTCAAAATATGTTTGAATTTTTTGAAAATGAGGACTACTTTAAGTACTTTACAGTATCCTCATGACTGTAGATCAACTTGTCAATTTCTCCAAAAAAGTCTTAACTGGTATTGCATTCTACCTATACATTCATTTAAGAATAATTGATGTCTTAACAGCATTGAGCCTCCCAACCCATGAACACAGTATAACACTCCATTTCTTTAGGTCTTTTCTAAATTGTCCCAGCAATGTTTTATAGTTTTAATGTAGAGTGCTTGCACAACTTTTGTTTGATTGATTCCCAACTATTTTATGTTTTTCCTGCTATTGTAAAACATGTTTTTACATTGTATTTTCCAGTTGATCTTTCAATATTTTTCGATATTTCTTTTGTACTTTGCGAAACTTACTTTGATAATTCTAATGGATTTTTGGTAGATTTCCTAGGGTTATCCATATAAATGATGTCTGCAAATAAAGACAGTTATGTATCTTCCTTTGCAATCTGGATGCTTTTTATTTATTTTTCTTGGTTTATCATGGCCTAGAATTTCTAGTACAATGTAAAACAGAAATGGTGAGTTCAAATATCTTTGCCTTTCTCAGTCTCAGAGGAATTAACTACTATTTTTGTGTCTCAGAAGAAAGCCTGTGATTGAAGCTGGATAGGGCAAAGGGGAAAAGCTAAGCGTGATTCCGGTTTCAGTTGGAGACCAGTTTCAACTTATGAAAAAATGCTCAATATCACTAGCTATTAGGGAAATGTCAATCAAAACCACAGATCTTATTGGAAAGATTTGGACCACAAATTATATCACAGAGACAATTCTGTATCGAGCAAGGGTGTGACCTTTTGTACATTATGTCATCCAATCATCAGCTAAAGTCTACCCTGTCCCACACTCCCAGGAAGGGCAGAGTGCAGAGCCTCTTGGAGCAGGTGGCTCCTGTTAGCTGAAGACTGTTATGTACTGATGGGGTAGATGTGATTTGTTATCAAGTAAGATCTGGCTAGGGTACCAAGTTATCCACTCTAGGCTATCCTTTATTTCATTTTATTTTAATTTTTTTTTTTTTTAATTGAGTAACACGGTGTTTTTTCCAGGACCCATCAGCTCCAAGTCAAGTCATTGTCCTTTAATCTAGTTGTGGAGGGCGTAGCTTAGCTTCAAGTCCAGTTGCCTTTTTCAGTCTAGTTGCAGGGGGCGCAGCCCACCATCCCATTAGGGAATTGAATTGGCAACCTTGTTGTTAAGAGCTCATGCTCTAACCAACTGAGCCATCCAGCAGCCCACCAGCAACTCAGCAGCAACTCGTTGTCTTCAATCTAGTTGTGGGGTGCGCAGCCCACCATCCTATGAGAGAATTGAACTGGCAACCCTGTCGTTAAGAGCTCGCGCTCTAACCAACTGAGCCATCCAGCCGCCTCATAAGCTATCTGTTGGGACAGAACCAGGAATACAGTTTCCAGGCTCTCGGCCTCATGTGGAAAGGTGTTGGCTCAGGTAGTAAATGGCCATCAACTGTGATTGGATGGCCATCAGCTGTGGCTCGTTGGCCATCAGCTGTAACCAGTGAGCCATTGGCCACTAATATAACTACGCTAGCAGAAAAATGGGGGCTAGCAAGAAGATGGTGGCTGAGCTAGCAAGCGCGGATTGCGGTCAGCATGGCAGATTGCAGCTAGCAAGTGGGGTTGGTGGACTGGCAGAGAAGCGGACGGCAGATTGCAGATCGTGTGTGTCCTGCTTCCTGTGTCTCCAACCTAGCTGCCAGCGAGACTATAGTGGTATGACTCCTCTATCTATAGCTCCGTGGATGTTCCATTTTTGCCTCACCATGTCCTGTGTTCTGAAGTGGGGAGCGGGAGCAGAGACCATGCATGACACCCTGCATCACAAGTGGGGATGAGGTGCTTCTACCAAAGGATAGAGTAAGAGTCTGCCTAAATTTAAAGATGCAGCTGCCATCTGGCATTTGGAATTCCTGTGCATGTAGAAGAGTAAGCACAGAAAGGAGATATACTGGAAAGTGTAATTGACCCTAATCTTCATGAGGAGGTATGACTGCTATTACTTATGGGGGCTGGGTAGAATGTGCCTAGTAGAAACGTGAACCACTGGGGCATTTTTTGCCACCTTTGTACCCCATTTAAGCTACATCTGGGCACATAAAACAATCATGGCCTGATGAAGGGCCATGCTCCTTCAGGAATGGAAATCTGGGTCAACCCACTAGGCAAACCATTCCACTACAGAAGTGCTTCCCTAGGGTGATGAAAAGCTAGATAAGCATCAGTTTTGTCTTGGAGATGAACTGCAGTATCAGGGACTCTATTCATTCCAATAATACGTCCCTTGTAAGTTTTCCCAGAAAATAAGGTCATAGTCCTCTGCAGTTGCTGTAACTAGTTGGAGAGAACTGAATGTGAAAGCAAATGTGGCTGAGTCGAGCAAACAAAGGGCTGTAATCGTCTCTGCGGTGATTCAGAGTTAACTCCGCATCCTTTTACTAGGCTGGTCTTCTACCCCCCAGCTGATGTGAGTTTAGCTGCTAAAAGTTTACAGCTGCCTCTCTTTTCTGAAGACTCATCCCTGTGAGGGCTGACAGGAGCCAACTCACTCAGAGTAAGCTGCATCAGCCCATAGCCAAAGACTGATAACGAGGGTTCAGAAACCTGGTCCTCCTGCCTCAATGGAAGAACAATAGTGCAGGGAAATGTATACTCCTGTTCTCTTCCCCTCTCTGATCTCTGCATCAAGCCAGACAAGACTTTAACTGAGACTGTATCCATACATCTGAATTCCTGCCTCAGGTTCTGCTTCTAGTTCATCTGAGCTAAGACAGGGTGAAAATCCACTTAACATTTTGGCCTCTAGAGTTTCCTTGACTTCTTGCCAGATGACTAAATACATTTTGAAAGATTTAAAAAATATTTTGTTCATCAGAAGGGTCAGTCTCAGTATCTTATTCTCCATACTATTGGAAAATAGGTCAGATTGATCTCTGTCTGTTTCATCCAGACCATTTTCTCAGTCGTAATATTTATTGAGCACTTACTTTGTATGTACCAGGCAGTATTCCCAGGGTTTACAAATAATTAATTCATTTAAAACCACTCATTAAACTTATAAATTAGGAATAAATACTGTACCCATTTTAAAGAAAAAATAAATTAAGACAGATAATTTTAAAAATGTGTGCAGGCTCATACAGATCGTAAGTGGTTGAACCAGGATTAAACTCAGCAGTGTGGCTTTAAGACTCATAACACTCTACTGTCTCTAAATTGGGGCTCCCCAGCTAAATTCTTCCATATTTGTTTTACATGGTGCTTAAATGCCTAGAGAAGTATTTGGAGCGTAGTTTTCCTATCACCGGACACATATGTTTTATAATATATAAGTTTATGTTGAACTATATATGGAGGGTGAAGGTTTATGTGGCTTATCTGGATTTTTTTGCTATCCAAATTTTGCTCAACCCAAGGGTGTTCTGCAGCCATTTTATTGCAATAAATTATGCCTACAGCAGTGTAGACCTACAATGGGAGGAAACACTGAAGCAGGACAATAATATTATTAAAATAATAATTGAAGAAAAAAGATTTGTGATATTTTCACATTTTGCATTATATTACTACTAATATGTTAATTTTAAAATATCTGTAAAATTCATTACAAGTCTTCAAGAAATCATTTTTCAGGCACTGAATGACTATGTGTTGAATGAATGATAAATGAAATGTGAAAAAAATATTTTGCTAGCCAATATGCAAAAAAAAATTAACAATCACAAAGGATTTACTGAAGCCAGAGCTATACAAATACTACATTGGAGAAATTTTTTCTCATAAGAAAAAGACCTAAGTATCATAGGATTCGGTAAAACAAAGGGAGATAACAGATTTTTGCAAAGAAAATTGATCATATTATGGTCAGACTTTCATTCTCATTATTCTCATAAAATTGTTCTTTTAAATGTCTCTAGGGAGACTCATGATACATTATCTACTGTTCATTTTTCAGGCCCAATTTTACTCAGCAGCATTTCATGTAATTGATGATTCTTTCTTGAAAAAAATTTTTTTTTTTTTTTTTTTTACTTGGCCTGCAGGACACTGCTCTCTTCGTTCATCTCCAACCTCCCTCTTCACTCCTCAGTTTCTTTTTTTGGATTTTCCTCTATTTCCCACCTATACATATTGAAGTGCTGAAGTCTCAGCCTGTATTCCTTCTCATCCCTTCTATATTCCTTCACTTGGTAATCTCACCCAGCCCACATTCACATGCCCAGCCTGGCCCTCCTTTTTGCATTCAAGACTCATATATTTAATTACCACTTAATATTTCCTCTGGGGTGTCATTGCTACACTCTAGTTCAAGTCTAGCGTATTGCAAAAAACCTCTTGCTAGCATCCTTGTGGTCTTTTCTCCACATGGCAGCTAGAATGCCCTTTTAAAAATGTAAGTCAGATAATGTCACTTCTTTGCTCAAAATCATCCAATTGCATCACTGATCATTCAGAATAAAAATGGAAACCCTCCCCATGGACAATAAGCCCCATGTGATCTGAGTGGTACTCTATCCTATGCTCCCCACCTCTCTAATCTCATCTCACTCTTCACCTTGCTTTTCTCCAGCCACTCTGGCCTCCTAGCTGACCTTGTAAAATGCCAAGCACACTCTTTTCTCAGGACCTTTGCCGTTGTTGTTTCTTTTTCCAGGAAGATCTCCTCACCCATATTCAAGGACTAGCCCCCTAGTTCCTTTATGCTTCTGATTGGATCCCAACTCCCTGGCATCTACATAAAATAGCATGGCTACCCCATCCCTCTCTTTCTCCCTGCCTTATTTTATTTTGCTTCTTAGCTTTCCCTACCACATATGTGGTTTTCTGCTTATGATCTCTTCCCACCTCCACTCCCTTTGAAATTTATAGTCAAATTTATTTTATTCACTGCTGTATCTCCATTGCCTAGAAGAGTGCCTGGTACATAGTAGATGCTTACTAAATATTTATTGAATTAGTAGATGTATAAAAGCATTTTCATTATTAAAAATAATATATCACTAAGATATGGTGCTATACAATGAGCTTTCACACAAACTATGTCTATAAAAACAGCTAAAAAAAAAATCCATGAGCATCTGCACCATGGTTTTATCATTGTCATTTGGAAGGTCTGTATTCCTGAGATGCAGAGAGATGAGGAGGTTCTTCCACTTCTCTCCCTTTGGGCAACATTGCACTTAGGAGAAGGGAAGAATGAGTGGGAAGTATTTTTGTGGGGACAGAGCCAGGAGTGCAGTTTCCAGGCTCTCACCCTCCTATGGGAATGTGGTCACTTGGGTAGTAAATGGCCATCAACTGTGATTGGATGGCCATCAGCTGTGGCTAGTGGGCCGTCAGCTGTAACCAGTGATCCATTGGCCACTAATATAACTGCTGTGGCTATGCTAGCAGGAAATGGCAGCTAGCAAGAAGGTGGTGGCTTAGCTAGCAAGCACGGATTGCAGCTATCAAGTGAGGTTGATTGGCAGAGAAGCGAATGGCGGGCTGCAGATGTGTGGCTCCTGCTTCCTGTGTCTCCAACCCAGACGCCAGTGAGACTATAGTGGTATGACTCCCCTATCTATGGCTCTGTGGGTGTTCCTTTTTGGCCTCACCATGTCCTGCATTCTTATGTGGGGAGCGGGACCAGAGACCCTGCATGACACCCTGCATGACACTGATACAGAGTAAAGATAAAGATATCATCACCCCCTGAACTGTACATGTGCAATGAGTACATAAATCCATAAATGAAGAAAGAAAAATAACAATTTAGGAGAGCCAGTTATTGAGAAGAAGAAGGAGTGACTCCCTTTTTGGTAGAATCAAGAAGACAATTTTAATAAATTAGTAGTTATAATCAGATCACACACCAAAACATCCTTCCTACCGGTATGCCTACTGAAGTGTAGAATCAGTGATGAGAAACAAGTTTCTTTTGTAAATATCAAGTGGTATAAGAATCTAACAACACAGAGCAAAAATACAAAGTGATGAATATCAGTAAGCAGAAGAGTCTTAGAAAAAATAGACATACGAATAATAGGAGTTCCATAGGGAAAAAACTGAATAGAGTGGTAATAACTTAATTCAAGAAAAATTGAGTGGGTTGGTAATAGTCTTGAGTTGGTCTATTGGAAAACCCTCCTGAGACCCAGAAATAATTCATCTACAAAGCCATATTCCAAGGCCTATCTTGGTGACTTTTCAGAATTTCAAGAATAAAAAGGAAATTCAGATAGATTTCCAGATAGATAACGTAGAAAGGGAATAGCAGTTTTCCTGTATTGAGAATGTCACTTGCAACATTGGATGCTAGAAAACAGTGAGATTACCTTAATAGATGACTGAGAGACTGCAGTCCAAAAATCATAATCCAGACAAAATATTATATGTCTAACCAGACAAAGAAAAGACATTTCCAAAAATTCAAGAGTTCAGAGAATATACCACCTTATACTTTATCTGAAAAATATACTCAAATCTGTGTCCTAACTAAATGAAAACCAAGGAAGAGTTCAAGATCTTAAGAAGAAAAAGTGATAGGTAGTAAATTGAAGGTGATGCTGTGACTGTATATTTTTAAGCATTAAATTTGAAATAGACAATTTATTCTGTAATGGAAAAAGCCAACAATTAATTGTCTTGAGCTGAATGTTTTGATGTTGAACTAGAAGGGAATGAGAGAGGGAAGAAGGGGGAGGGAGAGAGGGAGGGAGGGAGGGAGGGAGAGAGAGAGAGAGAGAGAGAGAGAGAGAGAGAGAGAGAGAGAATATCTAAAATCTAAACCTGATTCATTGTAGATCAGGAATTAAGGAATCGGTGTTCTAGAGATCTTATGTGTGAAGTGGGGCAGTAAAAGAATTCTAAAGATTTCACTTTGATATGTTGGGATGGGATGGGGGAAAGGAAATATAACAAAATATGTGTGAGACATTAGGAGAACTCTTTTTTCAGATAAAGGTAATATTACTTGCAATTCATTGGCAATAAATTTGAATCCAATATCACCCCAATAAATTTATTAAAGTTTTCTTTTTTTTTAATTAAAAGCCAAAACTAACTGAATGATCTAGCCCAAAGGGTGATTTTTGAGGAAATTACCAAAACTAACTTAAGTAAAAATAGAAAACCTGAGCACATAATAACTAGAGCAAAGATTTGGACGATAATGTTAAGATATACCATAAAAAGGGCTAATGTTTAAAAACCAGATAAGTATGTATACTATTTTTACTTAAGTTAGTTTTGGTAATATAATTTCTGGATCTGCTTTTACTTAGTTCATATTTTCCTTTTTGGACTGTATCTTCCCACAGATGGTGTTTTTGGGTCCTTTCTTACTCATATTTGAAGAAGAGCAGTTATTTGTTGAAGAATTATTTGTGGAAGGGGCGGGGGAATGAGCTGGCATAGTCTGAAGCTTCAATTTTATTTGCCTGTCCGAAAACTTTTACACAGTCATTAACTTTGTCTCCTCTGGGAAGGAATTTCCATCAGTTTTGGTGTTCTGGGCTTAGCAAGTCTCACAGCAGAGGACTTTATATCACAGGCTTTATGGTTTTCCATCTAATGATAACTACCTCCCTTTCCCAGTTCCATCTTGCTATCCCATCTCAGACTTCTTGCTCAGAGTTAAATTGAAGACAATACAAATAACATGTATCCAGAATATGGGCAAAGGCTCTAAATAGACATTTCTCCAAAGAAGGTATACAAATGCCAATAAGCATAAACAGATGTTCCACATCATTAGTCAACAGAGAAACACAAATCAATTCCACAATATAATATAACGTCACACCCACTAGTATGTAAAATGAATGTAATCAGATAGAGCCACTTTGGGAAACAATTTGACAGTCCTTCAAAATGTAAACATAAAGTCACCACGTGACCCAGTAATTCCACTTTTGCATACAAGTCCCCCAAGGAGACTGAAAACATACATCCACACGAAAACTTGAACATGAACATTCATAGCTTTATTATTCATACAGAATTATTCAGCTTCTGACAAAAAGTAGAAACTACCCAAATGTCCATCAACTAATTAAGGGATAAGTCAAATGTGGTCTATCTACACAATGAAATATTATTTGACAATAAGAAAGAATGAAGTATTGACGCATGCTGCAACATGGATGAATCTTTTAAACATTGTGCTAAGTGAAAGCAGCCAGTCACAAAGACTACATATTGTATTATTACATGATTCTATTTATATGAATGTTCAAAATAGGCAAAACTACAGAAAGTTGGTTAGCGGTTGCCTAAGGTTGGGTTTTGTTTTGTGGGTGATGAAAATGTATAAAATTAGAGTGTGATGATGATTGCACAGTGTCGTTAATTTACTAAAACAACATTGAAGTGTGCACTTTAAATGGTAAATTGTATGGTATGTGAATCATATCTCTATCTTTGTATCTTTATTAAGCTATTAAAAAAATAAAAAAAGACCGAAGACTCTTGAGTCAGAGCACCTAGATTCATATCCTGGCACCTCCACTTGGCCGTGCAACTATGTGCAAGTTCCTCCACATTTTCATACATCTGCATAATGTGGATAATGACAATACTTACCTCAAAGCTGGGTTGTGAGGAAAAAGAAAGTGGGTGCTCAGAACAGTATCTGGTACAGAGCAAGTGCCCAGGAAGTGTCAGTTGTATTACGAGACTTATCCATTGCATGAAGAAAAAATCTTTATATTAGTTTTCTTATGTTTTTATTTTTTTATATCTTTAATAATTTTAAAATTATTATTTAAAAGTTTATCAAAGATTTTGTCTAAGTAAAATCTTGGCACATAGAAGGTGCTCCGAAAATATTTGTTGAATTTATGAATAAATGCCCAGTAGATAACCCTGCTTTCCTCACTTTTCTGCTGTTTACTTAAAGACATTATTTGATTCCTCTTTACTTCAGCGTTTTCATCTGTAACACAGATCAGTAATATCTACTTTTTAAAGTTGTGTTGAGTCTAAATGAAATTGTGTCTAGTTTTGTCCTTGACCTACAAGAGATGCTTAACTATATTAGTTCCCTTTCCTTTCAGCCTCCTTAACATCTTTTTACTTGTTATTAAGGACTTCAACTCCACCCGCTTAGAAGGGGCTGAGTGCTCAGTTTTGTTTTGTTGTTAATATTTCTGTGATGTCTTTGCCTCCCTCTCTGAAAATCCTTATAGAATCTGATTCTCATTCTCACAGTTCTTTCACTATTGAGTCTTTGGGGCCACCCGTATCCTGATGTTGTCCTACATGCTTTCTCTTTCATTATTTTGCTGCTCATGCTGCACTGGCTGCTTTAGTTGCTGAATTAATTTCTGCTTTCAGAATAGTAATAAATGCAAAAGCACCTTACTGTCTACTCTCCAAAGTAAACACTCAATGCATAATGATTGAATCTTAAATAGCCAACTCTGATTCTGCTGCTTGTCACTCAGAGTTGCCTTTGGTACTTTTCTCACTGCCTCACTGAGGGCACAGAAGCTGCACTCTGGTGGATCTGTGATTGATTTTCTTCCTAACCCTGGATGGCCAGACTGGGAGCCATCTTTTGCTTCATCTTTTGAGTTAAAAAGGGTCTGAGTTCCTAGCAAAGAGGTATCAGGGATACCCACTGGAAGGAAAAAACAAACAACTGGAAATCTCAAGTTGTTTATTTATGGTACTTCTTAGTTTTTGACTATAATTTGGGTATAAAGTAACCAGCTACTCTTAGATATAGGGATCCACAGGAGATCTTTGCTTTTTTTATTTTCCATTCCCTTTGGTAATGAAAGTGCTTTATATGGTGTTTAGCAGATATTAAGTTATTATATAAATTGCATCATTTCTAAAACATAAAATGAAATTTAAGTCAAGTTTCGGGTACTATCCAAACAGCACGATACTATCATATGTTTCATCAATAAGAAGTAGCCTTGATACTGTAGGCTTCAGTGTTAACAGAGCGTGTTTTTTTTATTGTGAAAAAATTTGAAGCTAGAAATACAGTGATAAAAAGAGAAATGATGTTTTGAAAAAGAGGTGAAATATTTTCAGGCACTGTGCAGCCCCCAAATGTTTTTTGTTTTTTTTTTCCTTCTCTATACCTAGAGTTCTAAAGATTTTTCTTGAAACAGAAATAAAATATTCAGTGAAGGCATTCATAATTATTCAATGAGAATCAGATATTTCTATGGTTTTATTATTATATAGATTTATAATGTTGGACATTTATCATTATATTTTGTCTTTCCAACATTCATGCCCTCTTTTTCTGGAAAAGATTTTATTTTTGCTTTGTGGAAACCACCCCTCCCCCACTCTTAACCCAAGGGGCTCCAGTGAGATTGATCAGCATATACTATTTTTCTTGCCAGCTACTCTGATTCGTTCAGAGAGAGACACAATCTTATCTAAAATCAGCTATACCTAATAAGGGTTATGAACTCTATTATTACCTTGAATTTGCTGAGAAAAATGTCCTATCATATTTCAGTGATTCTGTGAAGCCCTATTTTCACCAACATTTTAACATCTCTGAGCTTGAGGTACATTTTGCAATCTATGTTGTAAGAAATTGTTGTGTTATTATTTAAAGGTCAGCATTTTTCCTTTCTTACTGGTACATAAAGTAGTTTTTTTCTTACAATCAGTGATGATATAGGTCCCATGAAATACAGTAGACCTGGAGCTTTTGGCAGCCGTACTGCCATCATGGGGGCTAAAGTGGTCTAAGAACGGAGAGGACAAAGAAGGGAAGCAGAGTTCAGGGATCAAGAGATACTGAGCATTGATGAAATAATTTTGATTCTGTTGTATCTAGTCATGTCTGGAGTTAATGCTCAGGTTCTGCACATCAATTAACTCCCTTCTCACGCTACACACACTTTTTTGTGTTGTTGTCTAAACATGTGTTAGTGGCCCGTCTCTCACTTGAACTGCAAGAGAGTTCTGACCACTTGACTATCGATTAAACAGGCCCTTGAGATATTATTAAAGACCAATGTGTGGCCAATGAGAACCCAACTGACATTTGTAGTTACTTTCCCCTTCCTCAAAGTTAATTGAAGAGAAATAATGGACATGAAGTAATTTGGAACATCTGAAACATTTGACAAACGTAAATAGGTCAGTAACAAGCATCTTCTGTTCGGAAATACTGAGATACCTTATAATTCAGTATGCAAACATAATCCCAGACACATTCTAAGACCTGGAAAACAGACAAAGATTCTTGGTTTCCCCTGGAATGAAAATGACTTACAGAGAATGCTCTCTCCAGGAGAAAGAAATTCTCACATGCTCATCAAGATTTAGGGAATTTACAGATAAGGTACAGTGCAGCCAAACTTTAGCAGTAGACACACTACATAGGATGTGACAAATGGGTAATGGGATGTGATCAGATATGGAGAGTGCAGGAAATTAGGGGCCTAGGACCTTAAACCATCCAAAATAAATTTTAAATATCAAAGTAAACAGTGGAACTACATTTTTGGATGTCAAAGGATAGTACAAACTCTAAAGTTTTCTAGTAGCACTGTCATGAGACAATTTTTTGACTATAGCCTCTTCTACAAGCAACCAAGAATACTTTCTAAAATTTCAAGTTATTTTTGAAAGCAATGAATCTTTTAAAATCCTTATAGGATAGGACATATGTGGAGACACTGTTCCATCTTGTTCAGCTACCTTCCTGAAGATAGAAAGTGCCTCTCTGCATAATTAGCATATTTTGGCCTTAAGCCTTGTACCTACTAATGCTCTTGAAGTGATTAGGACTATCTGAGAAGTGCCATAATCCCCTAGAAATGTACTGTTTGGTTTTTCTCAGTGCTGTTATGAAAATGACTAGGAATGCATAAACTGGAATTAAGGAACAATGTTTCCTGCCAGTTAAATGAACAGAACAAATGTGTATATGTTCAATCATGTTTGCTGTGCTAAGGACAACTTGAGATCCTTTCTTAATTGAATTGTTTAAATAACACCATTCCAATTCTAAGTCTTTTTGTCTTTATTATAAAACTGACAGTGTGTAATTAACACTCGTTCTCAGTCTATTTTGCCTTTAAAATCATGAAAGAGTGACAGAGGATAACCTTTATAGGATGAGGGTGTGGACAAGTCTTTAAGAAATTACTTAACACCTCAGGCAGACTCCATATAAATCAAAGTCATTCTTTATTTGTTTTTATTAGCTTTTTCTTCAACTTCTGCCATCACAGTGAGAATTTTACATGATACTAATCTAGTTGCGATTACTATCTTTTTAATTATCTATTTTTAAAAATGTTGAGTCAAGCTCTTGAATGAGCACTTTGGTTTGTAGCAAGAGAATAACGTCTAAATAACCAAACATACTCAGGTATTAAATCCTTAAATCTGCAACCCCATCTTGCAGAAAGAAGTTACCAGCAGAACTTGAAGACTTCCATTCCTGCCTGGACACTCTGATTACTGTTTGATATTCCTTAGGAACATTTGTATTAAGTCATTACCAATACAAGTAGCATTTTAATTTTAATCAAAATATATTATTTGTGAGTTATGATGAATACAGCATAAATAAAATAACACATTTATTAAACAGTTAAATTTTACAGAATAAATTACAAATAGGCTGTTTTTTGTTTTTGTTTTGTTTTTGTGTGTGTGTGCAGATGGTGTTAATGTGAATAATTTCAAACACCCCAGATCTTCCCAGGTTCCAAGATACCTGTAGTAGTTTATCAACCAGGAGTGGACCAATAGTTCTATTATTTCACCGGTCATCTTGTTTTGTTCTCTTGTAATATAAATTTATGAGTAGTTTTTCCCATGTGTTATTCATTATTATTACTATAGGTAGGCTTTTCTGATCTCTATGCAAAGCCTTACAAGTTTATTTTCTCATTCTCCTGAACATGATTTCTTCCCCTTCCCTGTACACTTTCTTTAAAACTTTTCCCTTCCCTTTGCACCCACCACTTGATTCATTCTATATTCCTCTTCTCATGTGTTGGCCACTTGTTCTACTTTCGCCTAGCTTTCTATATGGCCTAATTGGTTTTCTGTTCGTGTTCTTGTTGAAAAGAGCAGAACGGTAAGAACTGTTCACTTAGGAAATGCGCTTTTGCAGAGTAGAAAAGATAGGTATTTTAGAAAGGGTAATTTAAAAGAACATCCACTCTAGTATACAAAATCAATAATTCTACAGTGTTTTCTATTTCTCTAGATTAAGGCAACTGAAAGCAATGAAATTTATAAATAGCTAAACAACTGAATGTCATTTCAATAGTATTATTTAAGAGCACAGTCTGTGCAGCCAGATTTTCTGGGTTCCTCACTCCCCTAAAGTACAGACTAGCTGGGTAACTACTCCTTGGAGAGGCAATGATACATGTATGTGCTTGTTCACTGTTCAATGAGTTCTGTGTCTCTGCTTTCTCCTTTCTCATGCTCCTGACCCTGAGTCTCCACCTCTTTCAATCACTAAATTTTGGTCATAAGCTAAGCTTTGACCCATCTATAATTTGAATTACCAGAATTTAACCTTCCAATCCCACCTCTCTATAGTTCTCTAACTTTACATTATAGCTTATTCCTGAAAGTTCTCTGACTTCAACATTAATTTCACAAGACCCTACAATCCACTTTTCACTATCTGTCATTCCCTCATGTATTTTTTACTCTCCTTCTCCAGCTGAATTCTGGGGTCCATCATGTTGATCACTTTTTTGTACATCCTCAAGGCCTTTGAGCCTCTCTTGCTCCATCATGATCACCTGATCAATCAAACTTTCAGCCCACTCGTACCCTCATAGCAGAATACATATGACTGAAGAAAACTACGTGGTCAGGCTGACTGGTCTTACTTCACCATAACTGTAAACATGGGCCTGAATCTGTGCTCCCATACCCTGCATTTTCTCCTCGTATTATTGATGAACAATCTCTACTAGTAAGAGATAATGACATCTCTAATTTGTGCATTAGGCCCTCTCTCTGCTCGCCTACTCAAGAACTTTGTTCCACCATTCTTCCTTCTTACTCTGGCACCATCCATTTTCCCTATCAACTTCATCACCCACATAAGCATATAAATGAATAGAAACCTCTCTCATCTTAAAAAAAAAAAAAAAAATCTCACAAGCTCCTCTCATTCCCCTCAATCTCTGTTTGCTTTCCTGCATAGTGAAATGCTACCAAAGAATTGTCTATGTTCACTCTCTTAAATTTCTTTATTCGTATTGTCTTGTGAACGCTTTCCAGTTAGGCTTTTAATCCCATAACTCAATCAAAAATGCTTTAGTTAAGGACACGAGGTCATGTATGTTTCTAAATTCAATGATCAATTCTCAGGCTTTATCTTACTTGAATACTCAGATGCGTTTAACAGAGTAGATTCCTATATTCTACTTGAAACACCTTCAATTAGCTTCCAGGACAGGATAAACTCCTGGATTTCCTAGCCACTTCTTTTTCTTATTTATCCTGTTTTCCTGACCTGTAAATGTTGGCAGGCCTTAGGGCTCAACACCTGGGAATTTTTTTTTAATTTTTTTTAGCTAGACTCTGGTAATGATCTTCTCCAGTTTCATGACTTTTAAGACCATCTATAACACTGATGGCTCCCAGTTTAATATCTTGAATACAGTTATCTTCCTTTATTCAAACTCTTCCATCCAATATCTCTGCTTGCTGGTGGTACCTCACTGGCACCTTAAACTTTACCTGTCCGAAACTGACCTATCGATCTTCATCTAAAATGTATTCCTTCAACACTCTTCCCCACTTCAGTAAATGGTAGTTTTATTCTTCCAATGGCTCATATCCCAAATGTCGGTCAAAATATATATTTTTAAATATAGGAATATGACTCTCATACAAATATAAAGTGAGCATTTGCCAAAAATTAACATGTCAAAAATGTATTAGCTCACATATGAGAGAAACAGCAGGGTGGTAAAGCTGGTTACAAAAGAATCAAAACTCAAATGAGGTAAAGCTGACTCAAAGAACAAACAGATGTTACTTAGTCAGGAAAGCAAGAAAATAAGTTTGCTAAATTGGAGACAAAAGTGGTTAGTGATCTTCAGAACAATACAACGTTAAAAATATCTTCTCTACTAGACAAAAGTTTATAAGTGAAATGTAGCTTTAAAAAGTGAATTTATTTTATAATAGTAAATAGTAAGTTAACATTGGGGCATGCCCAAAAAATTAAATCTTCCTTGTCAGGCCAGAGACAATGGTCTAATATGAAAAAAACACATAGTTATCCTTTTGTTTTATTTCCAAGTTTTGGATAATATTTCTTAACACCTTTAGTCATCTATGATTTCTGCCTTATTTTCATACTTAATCAAATCTTGTTGGCTCTAACCTCAATATATAGTGAGAAGCTTCTCACTTCTCACCAGCTTTACAGCTATTACCCTGGTCCCAACCATCAGCATTTCTTGCCTAGATTATCGACTATTCCTCCTGACTGGTTTCCCTAATACTTTTATAATCTAGTTTCAATAAAGCAAAGCAAACAGAGTGATCCTAGAGTAGAAGTCAAAGTCAGCTCATGGCACTTCTCTTGTTAAAATTTTCTAATAAGTTTACATCTCACTGTCCACCTGACCCTACACCCAAAATAAAAGTCCTTGCAATGACCTATAAGGCTTTACACAATCTGAACCTCTCTCCAAGCTTATTTCCCTTCTGAGATCATCTCTGACAACATTGGTCAATTATAATGTTCAGCCCACAGGAACTTATTTGCTGTTATTTGAGAACATGTAACGTATTTCTACCTCAAGGCCTTTTGGATTTGTTCTCCCTGCTTGGGATATTCTTCTCCTAGATACTTTTCTTGCTTACTTTCCACCTCCACCAGTTCTTGCTCAAATATCACCTTCTTAGGGAGGCCTTCCTTCCCTGACCACCCTATAAGAATTCCAACCTATTTCCCCAACGTTTTTGTCCCTGGCATTTGCCTTACTCTTTCCCTGCTTTGTTTTTCTCCATAACATTTATTATCCTCTGACATATATATATTATTAAGGGAAAATAATTTCATCTGTTTTGTTCACCAACATGTTCAAAAAGCCTAGAACAGTTTCTGGCACATGGAAGTCATTCTAATGCATTTGATTGAGTAAATGAGTGAGTTGAGTATTAATTTTCCATCAATTCCTAGTAACATTTTATTTTCTTCCTAGATAGACCACATTAACTTTAAAATAAAACCATTATTTATTTCTGATTTCCATCTTAATATTGTTGCTAATTATGTCAAATTAAAAACCAGTTATTGTCTACATGCAAGACACTGAATTGGTCCTTGGGAGAACACAAGGAAAATCAGACACAAGGATTCACAATCTAATTATAGATATAAGAGTAGCAGATAAAAAGTTAAATGCTAGGAAAATATATAAGTACCATTTCAAACCAAAAGAATTAATGAAATGTCAGGAGGTAGAAATACTTAATTACTAAAATAATTTTCTTTCTGAGTCTTACACTAATATATTTTCCAAAATAAAAGAAAGGACTATATTTAAATATATAAAATATTAAGAAACTTGCAATAGGTTACTAAATGACATTGTTTTTGTAAAAACTAATGGAGAAACTCATTGTGAGATTCAAATGTAAATAAAAATATACGTTCCTAGCTCTTGAACAATTGCACGAAGACCTATTTTGGGGTGGGAGATGGTCATTTTATTCCTGATATTTCCTTCGATGCGCTTACCATTTTCCTGTCCAGAGTTTGTCTTTATACTGAATTCCACATTCTGTTTTATTTTCAAGTCCTTTTCTCCCTGACCCCCTCCCCCTACACAAACACACATGCACACACACATATTTCCTGATCGTGTTTAATGGAATGACTATCTTCTTGTAGCTCAGATCATAGAACTAGACACTTATTCACTAAGGTGTGTTTTGGTTTCAAAGCAAGGCTTCTGCCAACAGTTTACCATTTTTGGTTCCCCAATCTTGTCACAAAAAAAGAAATATTTAAAATATATCTGCACTGTCCCTCTCACCATGATCTAAGCACCTCAAAATTGTATCTAGATAAATTGGATCGCAATATAACCAGTGCTGCTCTGAAAAGAATGTGCTTTGCTTAAAGAAAATGTTTACATTTCATTCCCTGGCTTCTTCCAAAAAAGGTTTTAAGCTACTTGGTAAATGGAGAACAATGAAAGCAGCTTTATCAGCACAGATTGTTTAATATCTTTTGAAAGTAACATTACTAACCTTCCTGCAGTATTTTAGTTGATACTACAGAGAAAATGCCATTTGTACTGAGAAGCTGCCATATATAGCCTAGTCTAAAAGATAAATATAATGTATTTATCAAGGCTGTGTCCTCCTCCCATTTTGAAATTTTCTCTGCTTTTGGGGCGGGCACCAAGCTGTCTACATTTGATGCAATACTAACTTTATCAGTAATGTTAAATAAATAGGAAATAATGAATTCTCAGACTGACTGTGGCAGCTAAAGGATATGTTCTGTGTCAAAGCTGATCATAAGCAACAATTTAAGACAAACTTGTTTTTTGAATGACCAAATCTTTAATATTTGTATTTGCAGTAGACATCATTGATCTTTAAAAATAGTCAACAAATTAAGGAGAGGAGAAGAGGAAGGGAGATTGTAAGGGAGGGTAAAGGAGTCAAATATATGGTGATGGAAGGAGAACTGACTCTGGGTGGTGAAAGCAATGCAATATATAGATGATGTATTAGATAAATGTACAGTTGAAACCTATGTAATTTTACTACCCAATGTCACCCAAATAAATTTAATCTAAAGAATAAAGAATGTGATCTGGGGACAGCTGGATTGCTCAATTGGTTAGAACACAAGCTCTGAGCAACAGGGTTGCCAGTTCAATTACCACATGGGCCAGTGAGCTGCGCCCCCTGCAACTAGAGTGAAGACAATGAGCTGCCGCTGAGCTGCTGCTGAGCTCCCAGGCGGCCAGATGGCTCAGTTGGTTAGAGCACGTGCTCTCAAGCACAAGGTTGCCGGTTTGACTCCTGCATGAGATGGTGGGCTGTGCCCACTGCAACTAAGATTGAACACAGCACCTTGACCTGAGTTGCCGCTGAGCTCTTTAGGGGCAGCCAGATGGCTCAGTTGGTTGGAGCGCGTGCTCTCAACAACAAGGTTGCCCGGTTTGACTCCAGCATGGGATGGTGTGCTGCGCCCCCTGGAAGGTCAACTGGACTTGGAGCTGAGCTGCACCCTCCACAACTAAGATTGAAAAGACAACAACTTGACTTGGAGCTGATGGGTCCTGGGGGAAACACACTGTTCTCCAATAAAGTCCTGGAAATACATGCTGTTCCCCAATAAAGTCCTGTTCCCCTTCCCCAATAAAATCTTTTAAAAAAACAACAACAATGTAATCTGAAAAAAATCTGATAGTTTTCCTAATCTACAGCAAAAACTGAATTTAAGTATTATATACTCAGTGTGCCTAACATTTCCTCATTATTTCTATGCTGCAGAATTTCCCTTTATAAATGTAGGTCAAATGAAAATCATGTTTCCTTTGCTTTCTCCAAAGTCATTTTTAATTTCTTTTCCTTTTTGTCTGTGCTAGTTCTGCTTCCCTTGATGCTTAATGTTCCAAAGTAGTTGAAGAATTTCAAAATATATTGCCCTAGATATGTATATTGCTAATTGTTTTCACAGTCCTTTCAAGTCTAGAAAGAGATCATATAAATCTTGAGAATAATTTGTTGATGTTTGGTTCAAGTAAGTCCCACATGTTAATAACAATGATTGAATATTTTTTATTACTTATGTTGCTTTCTCAAAAGTGTTAAAGTTTTGTTTTAGGTGATTTATTCCTTTACAGATTTAATGAAGTTCTTGAACCTTCTTTGTAATACTGATTCCTGTAGTCCTAATCACAGCTTTGTTTATAACCTATAACATTAATAATAAGTGTTATTAGACCAAAAATTAATAGTAATAATAATCACAACAAACTTTTATCAGGTATTTACTGTGCACTAAGCTCTGCTATGTCTTTTAAATGCATATGCCATTTAATCACTGGAAAGCACTAATGTTAAATTGTTGATAGATAAGAAAAAGAAAGTTTGGAAACATTAAATTTGCTCTGGGTAATACATTGGAAGTAGATCGCACTGGCAATAAAAGTGGGAGAATAAGGGTATAAACATAAATCTGTCAGGCAAAATTTCTTGAGCAAAGAACTTTGTTGTATGATCTTATTTATTTATTTATTTATTTATTTTACAAATCCTAGGAGATAAGTGTAATATCATACCAATTTTATAGATGAAGAAACTGAGACATTACTTTGCTCCAGATTACACTATTACCAAGTATTTATTGAATGACTCAGTCAACCAATACTTTTTGGATGTCTACTTTGCCTGGCATTGAGCTAGGCTCTGGGTTTATGAAGACAACAAAGATACTTTCATTTACCGCCTGAGGAGAAACAAAACAAAGAGTTTTACTGTGGTGCTTAATAGATGAGCTATCCACAGGGGCCTATGGGAGCCCATCAGAGAACAGCACTCTGTCAGATAGTGGATGGGGTGGGAGTTGGAAGAAGGAATGCTGCTTAAATTGAAAACTGAAGAATGAGTAAACTTAGATGGAAGAAGGGAAGAGGGGAAGGATGGTCTAGAAAGAGAGACGACAAGCATGCTCAAAGTTTGGAGATGAAAGAAGGCTTGACAATTTCTTGAAGTCACAGGTGTAGGCAGCAGAGTAAAATGAGAAGGAGATAGTAGGGAGCGATGAAATAGCAGGTGTGAGACTGTGGCGGCCTGGGATGCTATCCTAAACTGTTGGAACTATTTATTCTGAAGGTGGTAGGAAGCTACAACAGGAATTTAACTGATAAGATCAGAAAGATCTGGCAGGTATGGGGATTGAATAGGAGATGACGTCAGGAAGAGAAATAAAGTATGAAGCCACTGGGGTCAGTGTCGCAAAAAGGTAAATCTTAAACTAAATCATTGACTGCTGGAATTGATGACTGAGGCGAGAGATCAAAGATATTACAGTAGAACTGACAATATTTGGTAAATAACAGGTTAAGGAGACTGAGAGAAAAGGAGAATTTTCAGATAACTCCCAAGTTTCTGGAAGCTTTTAGTGGTGTGTAGGTTTTGTGTAAAGAGCATGTCCTTGGCCTATAAGAGAATATAAATAAATCGGCTGCATACATTCTTCTGACCAGCCTATTTGTCATTAAAATTTTAAGTGAATAGACTAATTATGCATATTTTTATGCAGATTTTTTTTTTTTTTTTTGCCAAGGGATGATTCTTTAATTCTTATCACTAAAAGTGTTCACTTACTTTTAAAATTGTATTACAGTTTTTGTTTTAATTTTAATTACTTCAATCTTCTTGCTTTCCTTGGGCCTTTTCTTCTCTTTTAAATTCTTGGATATTATTTTCATTTAGCTTCTGTATTTTACAATGTTGAACATTTAAGAATATAAATTATTCATGAGTACTATTTATTAATTTACTTTCTTTATTAATAAAATATTTAAGGCCTTGTAATTAACCATAACTATAATCTATTATATTCCTTAGATTTGATATGTGGCATTTTTATCTTTAGTCTTTCAAAGTAGTTTGTTGTTGACAAAATATTTTGAGATTTTTAAACCTAAGCAATTTTATTTTAAAAAATATTATAATCATATTCATGTAAAATTTTAATTTTATAAAATATATAACATTTTGCTACCAGGTATTTGGTCAGTGTTTATAATTTTTCTACTGACACTTCAAATTCAGGTATATTTGTTGTTGCTAAAATAGCATAATGTTTGAAAATATAACTTTTCATTCTGTTTTATTAATAATAACAGCTATTTATCATGTTCTGATTTATATCTTTTATTTCTTTTTTATGGACTGACAATGGATTGTTAAAATCGTGTATTACTATAGTCTTTATATTTTTCTCTTTTTTATTTTTAGTAGTGTTTTTCTTGATGTATTTTGATGCTATTGCTATATTATTCACCTATAATAGTGGGTCTGTCATGCCTTCAGTTTAGATGTTGCCTTTTATCAATAAAAATGACCTTACCTTATTTTTTTTATCATCTTTCCAAGTTATCCTAGGAGTGTTTTTCTCTTATTTTAATGAATTTCACCTTGTGTAGTCTAACTCATTATTCACTAAAGAACAAGTATGTTACCATGACCGCAGGCTTATTAAATGTTTCCCCTGATTTTTCACCCACAGTGTTATTAAACATGTCATATCTGAATACATATAGACCTTTATCCCAACTTCAGCACTTTTCCAACTGTTTTCCTTTAAAGAGCCCACTTCTTTTTTATTTTGATTAATTATAAGACTAATATTGGAGAAAAATTGTTAAATTAAAACCATTCACTAATAGAAGGCTTTCTTGGGCTTGAAATGAAATTGCCTTAATGACAAGAATTCTTGCTGTTTTCTTTTCATTCCTGTGTGAAAAATGATCATTTTGGAAGCTAAAGAACACTTAGTCCTTTGAAATAAAAATAACTAAGCATCTGTGAAAGGAGAAGGGTGCCCTGAACAAACAAGAGGATTACAATGGGAGTTAACTTCTCTTTCTGCCCCATCTGCTTTCCAAATGTGGATCACTCCTTGAGGTCTGCATAAAATAGAAAATGTGGGCAAGGGTAGAGGCTCATTCTTGGTTGGAAAACCTTTATTACACTTGTCAACAATAGCTGCAACCATGCTAACCATAGAGAAATATTTTATTTTTCTTATTCCCAGATTATGTTTATATAAGATTTCTTCATTTTAATTTGAGATCAACAGTAATGTAATTTCTGAGTTATAAATCAATGACTTTCTGTCTTTCCTTTTTCCAACTAAATTGGAAGAAACATGATATAGATCTTCTCTGACCAATTTATTTATGGAAGATTTTCTTCTGTGTACACACTATATGCTTTGGTTTAATTCCTAATGGGTTTCATGTTCACTGTGAAAAGCTTCTCCAAGTGAGACAGAGGTTAAAGTTCTCTAACACGAAGACAAAAAAGCCCTGGCTCATTCTAATATTTCATCTCTTTCTAGTTTATAGATATTTATTTTTGACCTTTAGTCTCTTTTGCCAGGCTAGTTTTATCTCACCCAGAAGACCAGTAAAGAGGGATGATTTTCCGAGAGATCACAAAGAAAACAATTTTTAAGAAAATAGCCACAGATTTTAATATGGCTAGTTTTATTTATATTTTTTATACTGTAGATGACTAAAAACAACCCTTTTAGATGTTTGTCCTAAGATTTGTTTTTGTTATATTTTCTTATATTTAATTTCAGCATCTTCTAATTACCTACAGTTGATTGTTTCTTAGGAATCTATCAGAGCTGAACAATAGATAAAGGAAAACATTCCTATCATTAGCAAAGCTCTGATAGTGTGAGTCACAAGATGATAGCGTGAGCTTCAAAGAATAGACAGGGTCACACATATAATGAGACAGTGGCAAGAAAACACTTCATTAAAAGTAACAATCATATTACAATGGAAATTTAAAACATACAGTTAAAAACATTTCGAAGACCTGGAGAAAATTTACCAGTTCAAAGATAATACCCCTGATACAGAAGTATTGTGCTTCTTAAATGAATGACGAAAGAGCTTGTTTGGCATTATCTGGTATATTGGTGGTTAATAGCCACTTGTTTCAGATTGCTTAGTAACTAGGAATGCAGTGTTAATTAGGCCAAGGACACAGGTTTAATTCCTGTATGAGTTGGATAGACATTGTAATGTGTTGAGTTAGGCACAGGCATAGGCATCCTTCCAAAGGCATGGTTTCCAGAACCATGACTAGATTTATTAGGTAAATTACTCTGGAGTAATCTGTTAAACTCCCTGAGCCTCAGGTTCTTCATCTGTAGCACAGGGGTAGTAGCCTCTTGCCTTTCTATCTCACAGGGGTGTGAAGAAACAGGGAGATAATGTAGTTGAGTGTTCTCTTTAAAACTGAAAAATATGACAAGTATAAGTTATGATTAGTGCTCTTCTATTCATACACTGCAATCTCACTGTCTTGCAAACCATGTCTCTAATGTGAGAGGATGACAAATGATCTCCATTTCCCAGAACTGCCCAGTTTGCAGTAGTGAAAATCCCAAGTTCCTAGGCAACATCTCTGTTCTAGACAAACTGGACTATTACTCAACATAGTTCATAGCATGTACTTAATTAGCAGGTCGGATGAGTTTCCTTCCTGAATAGAATGTTCATTAATTCATTCATCATAAATTTTGGAGCATCCGCAATGCAACAACACTTTATGAGACAATGAGTACATAATGGGAAACAAAACAGATTGGTTTTCTGCCCTCAGAGAAAAGGCCATTCTATTCAGGCAGAGAGAAAAATTAGAACAAATAAACATATAAGGAAGACTACAACTGCAAGTTGGGAGAAATGTGCTGAAGAAAAAGAGCAAGCTTCTTTGAGTGAGAGGAGAGCATCTTTAGACTATGTAAAGGAAGGGATCTATGTGAATTAAAATTGAAGCCTGAAGAAATTTATAAAGAGCCAGCAGGAGAAGAGTGGAATGTGTATGAGTGTGGTGCTGGGGACAGGTCCAGGTAGAAGGAAGAACGTGTATGTTGGATTATCTTCTAAAGTTTTGCATTCTTAATAGAGCAACATAGGTAGGTGCCCAAGGACGATTTGTTGAATGAATAAATGTATCTGAGAGCACAACACTCAATAGTTGGTAACTAAGTCTAGAATTTGAGTCCCTCTCACCCTTTGGGGCAGTCACCTTCCTGCTATTCCTAGTATCACACTAAGAAGATGAGCCTCCTGTCTCAACTATCTTTAATACTGTGTCATTCAGGAATTGTGGTAGCCTACCCAAGACCATCTCTGTTTGTTGCCTACTCCAGAAGGTCCATGCCCAATGTCCCATAGACCTTTAAGATTTATTATACTGATTACAACTATGACCACTCACAAATCTTAGGGAAATATTGCTGACTTTTTATATTTCCATTTTAAGGAATTAAAATATTTTGTAAATATACACTTTGAAGTGCAATGAACAATGTTATTCTCCTGGGATTATTTTTGACCCGTATTTGCCTTCTATTTTAAAGCATTTAGCTTTTCTGCTTACAAGTTTGGTTGCTTATCTATTATGGAGCAATTTGTTTTTAATAAAAAAGTTGCCACTCAATGTTCCTATCTACTTGGAAGTTATTCTCCCTTTATTATATAATACCATGTTCAATTACTACGTGTCCTTCAATGCCAGGTTTATTTCCATAAAACTTCACAGGAGCTCCTTACGTGGTTGTCATTTCTTTTTCCTCTGAATTTTTTAGATATTTTCTTTGTTTCTCCTTTCCATAATTACCACTTTTTAAAAACTACTTAATGTAGTTATTTATGCTCATGGCTATCTATGCTGGTTTGTAAGCACCTTAAAAACAAGATCAGTATTTACTTTCCTTTGTATTTAGGTTCCTCTCCACATTCTTTCTCACTGCTACTTGTACTTGACCACCATATTTGTGGTGGTCATAAATCAATAAATATTTGTTGAATTAAAAAAATGCTTTTAGATGACACAAAACGAAAATGAAAATATTTTGCGAATAATTAGAAACAGAGAAGTTAGGTTTGGGGCGCGGAAAGAGAGGGGACCCTAGCTGTGTAAAAAAGTCATAGTGTGATGCAGACATTGTTGCAGTATGGCCTCTAACAAGATAAAGATAATTGAAGCGAAGGACACTGTGGTCGTAGATCAATCACTTTTATTTACCAGAGTAGGAAGCAATGAGTCTTATGTAAGAGGAACTGTTGTAATCAAATTGTTCCAGTATTTTCTGGGATGTTCCTGTTTGAAGTCATCTGTTTTGGAGTTAAAACTGGCAAAATCCTGTATTTAAAGAAAAAGGAAGGGTTATTGCATCCTATGTGGTGATGTGCCCCTTGAGGCTGCCTCCCCAAGTGTACTTGCCCCTGAAAAAGCTGAATCGCTCTGGGTTCTCAACTGCCATGAAAGAAAACTGGAAGAGTAGATTTAATAGAATCCTAGGTCCTATAATCATTGACATCAGTACACGCGTTACTTTATCGAATTTGACTGTTCATCTAATCATACCAATTCCTGTGATCCCATCTGATGACTAATAGAATGGAAAATTCTATTTTAATTTTGCATTTATAGATTGGATGAAATGACAGAATGAATCTTTTTTTGGATTACTAACTTTGCTGGTAGGTGGATAAGGGCAGCCTACCAGCAAACCTTTGAGAGCTCCAGGACCCCAACTCTCTCTTGCTATACAACTAGGACTTCCTACTGTTTTGTGGAGGACTTTTCCTTTCTACAATATATACTCCTCTAATTTTTTAGTATTTAAAATAAGTATGCGTACATTTGTGTACATGTCTGGAAGTAGACAATCATATTTTACACATTTAAATGTTAAGTTAGATATTGAGCAATTGATGTGCATGAATTACTATTATAAACAGGAAAAGAAAGAGATTTTTAAAGAGAGAAACTCTTATCCCTAGAGAATGATTTTTTAGATTAACACATGAGTCTCAATTTTTTAAACCATCTATAATGCTTTCCTTCTTTTGTGGACTCTACATTGAGAAAAAGTCTGGACACAATTAGATATAAAGCGTTTTTCCATTTATTATTAATTTCACATGTATGAACCAGAACACTTCTAGAAGCATTAGATATCTAGAGTTCCCATTAAATTGCTATAATTTCAGCCACCTGCAAGAAACAGTTGCATGAGACATGTTATTGGTTGATAAGTGTTAAGTAGACATCGGGGTAGAAAAGTTAATAAAATTGCTGAAAATTTCTTGATGGAAATAGTGTTAAAATTGCCTTAAAAAACCATTCTATCCAAGCAGCTATGTAAATGTAAACAGTACCGTTACTTCAAGTACTTCAAGAACTATTTCATAGTCCACAAATTATCAGCAGTTGTATTTTTCTACAACTAAAGACTCAATATCTATCCCACCTATTTTTTCACACTTAGCTATGTACTACTTTGTGATAATTCATGTTTGCTTATACATGTGTGTATATCATGTCTTCCTAAGAAGATTCATCTGTTCATTTGTCTATTTATCGTTCTGTCCAAAAATCCTTCAGTGGTGGGCCTGGCATTATGCATAGAGGAGTCAGTAGAAAAATACACACAACATTTTCCTCAAGGGATTGGGAGTTTAGAAGAGCTCATGGTTCCTATGACACAGTGAACCACCAGACACCATGGAAATAAAAGAAAAGCATTGCAGACATGGGCTTGCATAAGGTTAACAACTTTAACAAGACAATGTTTTATAAATAAATAAATATCTTTCCTTCTCAAGACTTGTTCCCATAAGTAGTTAAGATAAAAATGAGATTAAAAAGAAACATTAACTATCCTCTACTTGGGCCTATTGCAGAGTGGCTCTTTGTCAGATTCTGCTGAACATTAAACAGATTAGTTTAGTAAGCTACCTCCGTACTCTAGTAAATAATTAACATTTCTCTTCAGACTTCCAGAAAGAAATGTCAAAATTTCATTTACAGTTGTAAGAAATGAGTCTTTTGCTGGGGAATTGCCCTTTTGAAGTAAAACACTGCTTGTAGTTGAATGAGGAGGGGGCAACATCAAGGAGAACCTAATACAGATTGATCAGAGACGTGCTTTTCATTCAGTCCAGATCCATTAACTATGCATTTGAGTCCAGAAGAACAACGTGAGTGCCAGAATTCAACTGAGGACAAAAAAGGAATACCAAGTTCCTAGATTCTTAAAGCCATTTAAGACATCAACTTCTAAGAACAAATGTAATTTTAGGTCATAATTCAAATGTAAGTGGCATTTTTTCACTTTTCTTAATTGTCTTAACTTCTCAACTTTGTGCATTTGCTTCATTCATTTGCTCTTTTATAAGCTAGCCTAAACTGTTGTGTTCAGGGGTACACACACACATACACACACACACGTAAATTGATATAAACTTACAATTATATCTTTAAATATATTACAACATTCAAATGATCTCTTGTCTTTTCTATAACCAGATCTCCCCAATTTTCCACCAGTATGAACTGGTCTACACTTAGAAATTAATTAATAACAATTAAAACACATTTTGCAAAGCATTATGCTTTGTGTGCAACCTGAGCTTTTCTCTTACCCATCACAACTAGTCTATGGTTTGAGGCAGTACACCCTCATTTACAGATAAAGAAACAGAAACCAACCTGAGGTCTTAGAGAAAGAATACGACTGTGCTATGATCTGAAAGCCATTGCCATTGCTCACTTTACCTGACAATAATTGAAAGACAAACTTCTCTTTGTTTTATAAATTAAAGCTGTACCTGATCCTTTGGCACTTTGGTATTGTTTCCTTGACTATCAAGAGAATGTGTACTACCTCTTCCGTCTAGAATGCTATTTCCTCCTAGTCCTTCACCTGGCTAAATTTCCTACTAAGTTTTCAAGTCTCGGCTCATAGAACTTCTCTGAATAAGACATACGTGGCAACCAAATTGGGTCAATTTCTTCCTTAACATCCTGCATATAGCTCTTTCTTAAGCACTTTAAACTTTGAGAATTTGAACAACGACTTGTTCACAGTTTTATGGTCAGCTCCGAATCTGGACCTGCCATGGAATAAATATGTGTTGAATAACTATATGAATGAGATCCCTATATATCAAATTGTTCTGAAGTAGGTTAGAATTATATGTTAGTCATGCAAAGTGTTGCAGTAAGAGGTAAAGGAATGAAAAGAGCCTGAAGAAAGGAAAAGCGTAGGTGATCCCGGAGGCAGCTCAAACATACCCATAGAAAAAATGGTGTCTATTTAGAAAGCCGAAAGAGGACAAGTGAGACAAACTAACCATCTAATCGCTGAGAGCATGAAGAGTAAAACAGGGACTAGAGTGAGATGAAATAAAACTGGAGATAGTTCCCAGAGCAAGCTGTTAATCCCCAAATTTCCCTTTCTGCTACATCTAGGTGTTCTGGAACTAACGTCGATCACAGAGTTCAATTGTGTTCTTAAATCATGATGTACCCACAAGTGGGTTGAATATTATCTATTTTTAGCAATATGTAAATGACTACAAATATGCTAAACACTAGTTCACCGAGTACTTATTTTCCCACTTCATTAGAGAAGAAAATTACCCGATTCATAGAATGTTTCATTTTCTTGTCCACAGAGCCTATTGCTCAAGCATAGCTCTTGCTAACCTGCCAATTTATTTCAGAACCATAAAAGGAAACTCATGTGAACACATTATGTAAATTGAGTTATTACAAAATCAAAGTAGAGGTCAGAAGTAGGGTGGACTCTTCACCAGTTGGTTAAGAAGAAATATTCATAATATACAATGATATCCTGGGAAGATGCCAGGCTGGGCTCAGTCTTTTCTATCTTCCTATCATGGCCTCACTCGGTGATAAGGATTTGAGCAAAGTGATCTCTAAAGTCACCTTCACTTCTAAAATCTATGCCTTTTGATGTTTCTTTCTCCAAGTGACTGCCTTTTACTTATTTTGTTGGTCAACCATGTATTCTTTATAAATAGGCAAATACTCGCACATCACTCAGTATGAATTGTTAGCAGTTCCTGGGTGAGAATGGTGAAGAGCAGGATTTAGAGATGCATAAATGGTACATTCACTGGAATTTGCATATTACCAACCATGTGAATGCATGTATTAGGTTGGTGCAAAAGTAATTGTGATGTAAAAGGTTAAAAATAATTGCAAAAACTGCAATTACTTTTGCACCAACATAATAAGTTTCTCAAATTTTGTAAGCCCTGCTTTGCTCATCTGTAAATTGGGGTTAATGACAGAAACAGGCTTATAGAGTTGTGGGAAGTGTTAAATGAGATGATGCATGTAAAGTGGTATACATTTACTGACTGATAAATACTGTTTTATTAATTTTGTTAGTTTTGTGGGAAAGCTGTTCAAATTTTCAGATATTTGAATTTTATTCATTTACATGTCCTTTCCTATTATCCCAGAATAAAACAAGAGGTTACTTAAAAAAATAAAGTTTAGTCAATAACTAGAGGAGCCACATAAGTGGTTTAATTGCTGCATAAACCCCATAATGTTATTTTTTATGCTGAGACCCCAATTAACTTCAGTTGAGTACCTGTGAGGTATGAATTTCTGCTAATTCCAGATAGAACAATTGGATATGTCACAAAATGTGTTGTTGAATAAATCATGTTTGTTTGTTTTTTTCCAGCCGATTCAAAGACTTCGCAGCATATTATCATAAAAATGGGCAAGGATGTTTTTACTTTGCTTGTAAGGCCATTCCAAGATCTTGGCCATTAGCTCTGAGGGCAAACTGCAGACATTCTCATTAATTAATGTATGAACTTTCTTGCTTTGCTAAATTATCTTTTCCACAGTTGATGATTTTTCATTGTGTCTATAGCTTCTTTGTGCCTTCCAGTTTTTTCCCTGGAGATGGTGCTTTTTATCATTAGTGATCTTATTCCACAAATGAGACTCTTCCAGGAGCCAATTATCTGTTGTTTGGGTAATGGCAGGCAGTCCATGATCCTGAGATGATTTCATAGACAGCATTAGTTTCATGGATGGGTTATGCAGGGTGCTGGTTTCCTAACTGGGATATAAGACATAAAATCCTGTACAAAGTAGATTACCAAAGTCACTTGGTTACTATTTAGCATTAATGTCTAAGTATGCTAGAGGTTAAAACTAACAGGGAAATTCCTTCAGCACACCACATGCTTTATGTATGTTATTTGTTATTCACAATTACAACCCTGGCTAGTTAAGTTGTATACGTTTTGATTTCATAGATGTTTATACTGAAGCTTAAAGCAGTGACCATAGCTGGCCCAATATCACAGAGGTACGTAATTAAGCAAGCTTGAGCCTAGGTCAGTTTTATTCCAGAACATGTGGTATTTCCAATACACCACAACAGCAAGTAGTGTGTACTCACAGAGAAGCATCGTGCTGGATGCTAATTTTGAAACTGTAATAACTCTATGAAATAGATAATATTGTTCCTCAAAGAAAAAATGAAAAGAAATACTGTGAAAGGGATGTTTTAAAGTGAATCAAATGACACTGGTTCAGGGAAGAGACTTCTCATATATTCATGGGATACCTGCCATTCATTCATTGATAATTATATGATAAGCCCTACTCGGTGCCAAGCATTGACCTGGGTACCAGGGGGTTCCATAATGAACAAAAGCAAGAATGGTCTTTGTACTCAAATTGCTTATGATCTTATTGAGGAGAGATAGTAATAAAATAAATTTAAAATTATATGATTACATATATTTGCTGTGATCCATGTTTTAACGGAAAAATATAGGAGCCTATACAAATTATACTAAGGGGATATGGGCTCATATGTGCTACAAGAGAACAAATTTAAAATCATAAAAACCCAAAAGGATTTATCTATTATGTACATTTGAATATTCAGATTTGCAATACTGATGTAATGATGACATAGATAAACTAATATAATTGAGTTTATAGTTTTAATAATTGTAGTTAAACATAAATAGTTTGGTAATTCCACTTGTGGCTTTCTTAGAATGGTGAAATTATGGGAATTTTTTCTTTTTTTCTTTTTTGTTTTTTGTTTTCCATTTAAAAATGTATTTGGTTACATGATTTTTAAAAAGTGGAAACAAAATGATTTCACATATTAAAATATTTTCTAAGAATTCTGACTGAATCTTGAGAAACACTGTGGGGTGTGTGTGTGTGTGCTGTATAGTATGATTTTTTTCCATTATTTTTGGCTAAATTAACTTCATAATCCTTCAGTTTGGAAAGTAAAGAACTACAGCTGCAACTCAGCTGCTGTGATTGCCTTTCCTGGTTTCTGGCTCATAGATTTGGTTAAAAGGAAAATTGAAAATGTATCCAACCTTGAACTAATGTCTACAAGATAGAGCAAAGCTATGGAATGCAAACTTTTAAGGTACTAGCTCATTTCCACTTTTGATAAGTAATCAGAATGCAAAATGGAATGAAAATTATTTTGTTATTCATATATTTGCAATCATACCAATCCAGGATCAGAAGCAATTTTGTGTTAGGAGACATTTTTAGTGATAGATCTTAAATTATATATATATATGTAAATATATATACATATGTATTGGTGTATATGTAAGTATATGTATTATATATACATACACACATAGAGCTATATATACACATATATATGTACATATATATGTATATCTATATATATGCATATATATACATATTTTCTAGTATGCATAATATATTTCATAGTAAGTGTAATATATTTTTTCCTGGATATTACTTTTATTTAAATATATTTTTTATTATCTTTCTTATTAGAAAAGTAATACTTGTGACAGGTTTACTATAGGAATTTTAACAATGCAAATTAGAAAAAGCAGAAACTGATAATGGTCCATAATCCCATCACACAAAGATACAGAGTGCCTAAATAGGTAGCTGCATAAAAAGGTTAAGACACTACATGGCTAGAAAATAAACACTGTTCCCCACCTCCACTTCCCTCCCTCTTTCCATATATGCACCCAATGCACCTTCAAAATGACTTCTAAAACAGCTTAAAATAAGAGGTGAATTATTTTAAGTAATGTGCACTGACAGTGATATTGTAAATAGAAATCACGTAGCTATTGACTGACTTAGGGCTATATTTTCTTCTCTCTATGCTACCTCAGGGTATAATTTCAGTTAAAAAACACAAATATATTAAAGGTGTTTTGCTCTTGAACATTTTGTGACTACCTTGACATTAACACGAATTCACTGGAATATCGCACAGTGAAGACAGAAAGGAAGTGAGAGGCTTTTCGAATGTTAACAGTACTGAAGTCATTTTAAAGGCTTTAATGAATGCTAGCTTCGTTTGTCCTCCGTCAAGTCTGCATTCTCTTCTGTCTCTGTCATCTTTAACTGACCAGCATTACTGACTGAAAAATGAGAGCTGCGTTTCTGTTATTGTTGTTTTATGTATGACCGTAGATATAAATCTATAATAAATTGCTCAATCTGAAAAAGTAACATTGAAGGGAAAAAAATCTAAAGCCAGCTTTTGATGTGTATGACATTAAGGATTTGGAAGCTGGTTAGCAGTAACTGTGTCCCATTTTGTTTACACATCTCTGATGGGGTTAATATATAGGGCCAGTGCAAATGAGTGTTATATAGCCAAGTAATGATAGCCCGGGGCACAAGAAACAGGGGCTGACATCCTGACATTTATTTTCAGAATAGCCGAACATTTTCCAGGCACATTTTGTGGGCTCACTGACAAAAGTTCTTCTGTTAGCCATCTAGAATGAAATTCTTCTCAACATGACATAATTGAGGATCCACCTTAAAACACTTGGAAAAATAAAGACCTTTTCAAATTCAGATTGACTTTTTGTAGCTCTCAGTTTTTACTTTATGAAGACACTGAGCTTGAAATGAATGTAGTTCTGAATTTTTGTGGGTATAAAAAAGTTGGAGAGTTAAAAGGCCCTTTAGCAACTGCTGCTGCTTAGATTGTTTTTAAGATATTTTAAATTTTAAATCAAAATAAGTATGTAAAGAATTGGTTGTTTTAATCATTTTTTCAGGAGTCTTATATTGTAATATTTAATATTTTATACTGGAAAAATAAAATATTAGCTGACAGTGAGGGTTATTTTTAAAAAGGGTCACTAGTTTTAGGCTTAAATAACAGCTTTCAGTTTAGCACAGCTGTTGAGTGTTTAGATAGTGAACTAGAATAAAGGATTTTCTGGAGGAGATAACTTGCGGTGTATATGATGATATCATAACAAGGGTCGGGTAACAAATCACATGATCAGATTATGTGGGGGGTAGGCTGAAGGTGTGTGAACTTGGAAAAAGGTAAATCAAAAAGCAACTGACGCTGGGTGGTGAACACACAATGTGATATATAGATGATGTATTACACTTGAAACCTATGTAACTTTACTAACCATTGTCACCCCAATAAACTTTAATTTAAAAAAATAAAGAAGCAGCAATGGGATTTCTTCAGATAATTGCCCAGATGTGGGATTACCGGGTCCTTTGTCACTTGTTTTAGCCTTTGATTTAAAATCTATTTTGTCTGGTATAAGTATTGCTACCCCAATTTTTTTTTTTCATTTCCATTATAACAAAATATCTTTTTCCATTCCTTTACTTTCAGTCTGTGTGTCTTTTGATCTGATGTGAGTCTCTTGAAGGCAGCATAAGGAAGGGTTTTGTTTTCTTATCCATTCAGTAATCTTTTGACTGGAGCTCTTAATTAATTTACATTGAAAGTAATTGTTGATAGGTATGTAGTTACTGCCATTTTATTATTTATGTTTGATTATTTTGTTTGTCTTAAAGAAATCCCTCTAAGATTCCTTGTAATATTGGTTGGGTGGTGAATTCCTTTAGCTTTTTCTTGTCTGGGAAGATCTTTATCTGTCCTTCAATTTTAAATGATAGCTTTGCTGGGCCAGTAATCTTGTTTGGAGGTCCTTGTTTTTCCATCACTTTGAATATTTCATGCCAATCCCTTCTAGGCTGCAAAGTTTCTGTTGAGAAATCAGCTGATAATTGTTAGTAAAGTTACACAGGTTTCAAAGGTACAATTCTATAATACATCATCTATATATTGCATTGTGTATTCACAACCCAGAGTCAGTTCTCCTTCCATCATTATATATATGATCCCATTTACCCTCATCTACTACCCCTCTCCCCCTTACCCTCTGGTAACCACTAAACCATTGTCTATGTCTATGAGTTTTTGTTTCTTTGTCTTGTTCCTTTGTTGCTTTCAGTTTTATATCCCATATATCAGTAAAATCATATGGTTCTTGACTTTTTCTGTCTGACTTATTTCACTTAACATAATAATCTCAAGATCCATTTGTGTTGTCGCAAATGGCACTATTTCATCTTTTCTTATGGCAGAATAGTATTCCACATCTTCTTTATCCAATCATCTATCGAAGGACACTTTGGTTGTTTCCACAATAAACTTTAATTTAAAAAAAAAAAATAATCAGCTGGTAGTATGGGAGAAAAAGAGGAAGGGATTAAGAAGTACAAATTGATTATTACAAAATAGTCATAAGGATGTAAGGTATAGCATAAGGAATATAATCAATAATATTGTAATAACTATGTATAGTATCAGATAGGTACTAGAATTATTGGGGTGATAGATGGGAGGGGGATTGAGTGACCAGGTGAAAAAGGTGAAGGCATTAAGAAAGATAAATTTGTAGTTACAAAATAGTTATGGGATGTAAAGTAAAGCATAGGGAATATAGTCAGTAATATGGAAATAGCTGTGTATAGTGCCAGGTAGATACTAGACTAGTCAGGATAGTCACTTCTTAAATTATGTAAATGTCTAACCACTATGCTGTATACCTGAAATTAATATAAAATAATGTTGAATGTCAACTGTAATTGAAAAACTTTAAAAGGGGTGGGGAAGGAAAAGGAGTGAATAAGAGATTCAGATTTCCTGGTATAAAACAAGTCATGGGGATGCGATACACAGCCTTGGGAACATAGTCAATAATATTGTGATAGCATGGTATGGTGTCAGATGGTTGCTGGACTTATCATGGTGATCACTTCTTTAGGTATATAAATGTTGAGTAACAATTGTGTATGCCTGAAACTAATGTTATATTGTATATTAGCTATAGTTTAATAAAATTATTTAAATAAAGTAACAATTGGGGTACTCTGGATGAGAAAAATCAAGAGTCTTGCAATAGTTCAGAAAAGAAGTAGACATGACTGAGGGCTATTTAGTCTAATTCTTTAAAATAAGCATAATGAGAAAAAGGATTTGGGGAGCTTAAATGTTTAGATACAATTAATTCCCGATCCAAATAATTTAGGTCCACTTTGTAGAATGCAGACCTCATCTACATCGTCATCTTTTTATTTAATCATATGGCAAAAGCCCTTTTTGATAATTTCCATTCTTTCAATTTATGCATAACTCCTTACATTCTTGAAATTTAGAGTAGAATTTGGATAACATAATCCATCATCTTGGAACAAGATGGAGAAATTAATTATATGTATATTCTAGGACATTTCTTAACATACTATTTGACCATTTGCTGTTGATCTAATTTTAAGATATTTAATTTGTATTATTTAGTGAGCCATGTGTCTTCACCAGAAGAACAAAATAATATGAAATTAAAATTAAAAATACAATTTAACAACACCTAATTTTATTTTTTTCTGAATTGATTGCAGTAATTTATTAGTATATTTTACATTAAAAGATACCTACAATTGCTTCCAAATATTTGTGTCCTTTTGAATTATTTTCAAAGCATAGTCTTTTCCTAAGAAAAAATAGATGTGGATCTAAGTCTAAATTTAGATTATGTCTTTGGAGATTTCTATCCTTGGACCCCTCCTTTCTAATATGTAGCACAGAACAATGTCTCTGCTAAAGAATCACACTTGACAACTTTCATGGTGACATCATCACTCCTCTAAGAACCTTTACAAAAAAAATGTCCTTGAGGACAATTCCATGTGAGCTTGGAAAAAACCAGAGACGGAGCTGATTAAATAATGAAGCAAGGTCATCCTCTGCTTCCTTAGAACATGTTTTTATTACTTTGAAAGGAACTTTGGAATTGAATCAAAAAATTTATGGCAGCCCCTCCCAGCCTAGAAGTTGTGTTTAGATTATTAAAAAGATTTGTCTGGTGTTAGTAAAATTAAAATGGGGGATATGCAGTGCCATTTCCATTTAAAATCTATATAAGCTTCTGTGTGTAAGTCACATATTAATATTTATTTCCCTATTTTAAAAGATTTTTTCTATTACATATGACTAGAATAATAAGACATTAAAAAATGATCTATCCTTTATAATCATGGAAGAATCAGATGCAGATTTTAGTATAAAACAATTTAATTGTATACATTCTAAGACTTGTTTTCAACATTCTCCCTCTTATATAGTCAAAAAAAGAGAAATCTCATTTGAAAATTACACTGTAATACAATACTGTGTAAAGTCACCTATTTTAAATTTAACTATTCATTTCTAACTCTGCTACTTTTGACATATCACAGTTAATGTTTATCAGAGAAATGCATAGAAAATAAAATAAATGCACTATTTTATGTTTCCTATATTTATGCAAAACTATAATTGTTAAAAAATATTCCAGATAGTCAGAAATTAAATTCATGTTATTGGGCGGGGGAACCATCTACTTTTAGAACTTTATGTTTTCTCTTCTTCATTCTGTTTTCCCCTTCTCTTTGCAAATAATTGTTGCAGTCTTCTCAATCACTCTCATATCTTTTCTTTGAAAATTTGCTTTAGATACATTCCAAAACAACTCTACACTCAATAATCATTAACGAATATTGTCCCAGCCTGCCCTTTCTGGTCAGATAGCCACCAAGAGAAAAAATGTTTTATGAGGCTTCGCCTTTAAAAGAAATTACCTCTGACTACTAGGGAACTATAACTGCAGCGCTTCTTTTTCTACAAATCTATGTTGTTCTTTGCATTCCCAAATCAAATGATTTATTTTGATTTAAAGATTTTTCCAAATTTTGTTATCATCATAGCCCTGATATGAAAATTATCTATTGCTCACCACAAATCTCCTAAACCTAAATTAAAATGATGGATTGAAATGTTTCCCAATAGAGCAGCAAGCTGGAAAAAGACATGTACTAGGAATTAATCTTATTTGCAAAATATTCCTCCGGCATGTTTTGTGAACTTCAATTGTATATGAACTGGTCTCTTCCACTAAGTTTAGCTCCTAGAGGGCACAGGTCATATGTTTTAAAATTTTTTCTTCAGTACGTCCATTGTAGTACTTTGCACAAATTAGATGATCAACACAGTTTGGCTCTCCTTGTCACTGCTGGTGACGCTTTTCCTCTTGGCCTTAGTTATTCATCAGGTGATTATGTGGTTGCCTAATTGGTTTCCTGGCTTCCACGCTTTTTCTTACCCAATTTATCTTACATAGCATTACCAATAGGAGAACTACATTAATTATGTTATTCCCTTGCTCAAAAACCCCTCCATTCTTGTAGGATTTCACCTGACTTTTCACTTCCTTTCTTAGACTTAAGCATACAGCTTGAAATTTTTACTATGAGCATGTAGTTTCACTTAAATATAATTAAAACTAAAACCTATTTTTATTGTGAAAAGACAAAAACATTCAAAGGACTGAACATTTGCTATAATAAAAGAATTCTGAATGTAATAGCATTTCTGGTTCCAAAATGAATATCAGTCTCTACATTTCAATCTGTTGCTGCAAATGACCAAACTTTATATCAGTCATTGTAAGGAGCAAAATATATGCATAAATACACATAAATATACACATGTAAAACCAATAGATGGGGTTTTTAATGCATCTACATTTCTCTTTTTCTTGTATTTTATTTTATATGTGAATATTTATTTATTTTTAATAAATGGTTTTATATACGTATACCTTACATCTATGACAAAAGGTGGAGGTCTAGAATGATATTTACCAAATTCCGACAGTAACTGTTCCTGTACAATACGATAATTTAGTGTATTTGCATTTGTACATTTTTTGAAGTGAGTTTATAGCTTGTGTCATAGTCTCCAAGACATAGGTGATCACCCAAATATTAAAATCTACTTTTCTTGGCAAACTTTAATTTCTAGACAACAGGACTCCTGTCTTTATTTAGAAAACATTACACTGATCCTAACATCTTTGCTCTTCCTGATACACAATCATTTTCCTTTCAGTGTTCTCTTTCCTTCTCTTAAAGGCGAACGTTATTATCTGATGCCTCTTTCAAGACCCAGACCATATACCCACTCCTTACCCTTCAGAAATCACCCCCAAATCTCTTCTTCCTCTCAATTCTAACAGCACAATGATCTGATTAGATGTTGATCACTTAGTGACATTTTGGTTCTATTTCTTTTTATGAGAATATGTGGTACCTTCTCATCTGGGTGGTAAGCTAATCACATACAGGAATTATGACTCTTTTTAAAAGATTTTTATTAAAATATAGCTAACATATAATATTGTGTTCATTTCAGGTGTCTGCCATAGTTATTCAACATTTATATACCTGAAGAACTGATCACCATGACAAGTCCAGCAATCATCTGACACTGTACCATGCTATCACAATATTATTGACTCTATTTCCCATGCTGTACATGGAAATTATATGAATTGGGTGTTTTATATCCGGGGATTTGAGCTTCTTATTCCTCTTCAACTTTTTCCCCCTTTTAAATTTTTCAGTTATAGTTGACATTCAGTATTACTTTATATTAATTTCAGGTATACAGAACAGTGGTTATACATTTATATAACTTAAGTGAATCCCCTGACTAGTCCAGTAAACACTGGCACTAGACATAGCTATTACTATATTATTGACTATATTCCTATGCTTTACTTTACATCCCCAACTATTTTTTAATTACCAATTTGTACTTCTTAATGCTTTTTCCATCCTGCCCCCGAGCCCCTTCACATCTATCACCCTGATAAATCTAGTACCCATATGACATTATACATAGTTATTACAATGTTATTGATTATATTCTTTATGCTATAATTATATCACCATAACTACTTTGTAACAACCAGCTTTTACTTCTTAATCCCTTTCCCTTTTTCACCACCCTCTCAACTCCCCTCCTATCTGTCAACCATCAAAATGTTCTCTGTATCTGTGAATTTGTTTCTGTTTTGTTTGTTTGTTAATTTTGTTCTTTAGATTCCATATATAAGTGAAATCACATTGTTCTATCTCTATCTGACATACTCCACTCAGCAGAATACCCTCCATGTCCATCCATGCCACTGCAGATGGCAAGAACCCACCCTTTTCCATGGCCAAGCAAAATTCCATTGTATATATGTACCACTTCTTCTTTATCCATTCTTTCACCAATGGATACACAGACTGCCTCCACATCTTGGCTATTGTAAACAATGCTGCAATGAACATAGGGACGAACATATCCCTTCGAAGTAACATTTTGGGTTTCTTCAGATAAATAGCCAGAAGTGGTATTACTGGGCCCTCCTTTGTCTCTTAGTATAGCCTTTGTTTTAAAGTCTATTTTGTCTAGTACAAGTATTGCTACTCCAGATTTTTGTTTGTTTGTTTCCATTTTCATTAAATATCTTTTTCCATCCCTTTATTTTTAGTCTGTGTGTCTTTCAATCTGGAGTGAGTCTCCTGTAGGCAGCGTATGTAAGTCTCGTTTTCTTATCCACTCAACTACCCTATCTTTTGATTGGAGCATTTATACCATTTACATTTAAAGTAATTTTTTTTTTAATTTTATTAGTTTCAGGTGCACAACACAAAGCAAAACTTAGACGTTTATCATTTATATCCCTCACACTGTGTGAACCCCTCTCCCCCTATCCACTATCCCTCTGACATCACACAGAGCCATTACATTTCCACTGTCTCTATTCCTAATGCTATACTCCACTTCCTGTGACAATATACAAAGAAATATATAAATAAATATATAAATATATATATATATATATATATATATTTTTTTTTTTTTTTTTTTTTTTTATAAAATTATAGTTGGCATTCAGTATTGTTCAGCGTCAGGTGTACTGTGCAGAGATCAGGCATCTACATCATCCCTGAGGTGGTCTCCCAAATGGGACACATGTTCATCGGATACCCTACAACATCTTTACATTATTAATTACGTTCCCCAAATTAATTTTCAAAACCCCGTGGCCATCTTGTGGTTACCGACTATTTTCTAAACCTCTCACCTTCCCCTTATCCCCACCCCCCGCCCCTCTAGCAACCCTCAGTTTTTCCTCTATGTCTCCAAAACTGTTTCTGATTAGTTCATTCACTTATTCTTTTCTTTAGATTCTGCATATAAGTGAGATCATATGGTATTTGTCTTTCTCTGTCTGACTTATTTCACTTAACATAATGTTCTCTAGGTCCATCCATGTTGTTGCAAATGGTAAGATTTCTTTCTTCTTTATGGCTGCATAATACTCCATTGTATAAATGTACCACAGTTTCTTAATCCAGTCATCTACCGATGGGCATTTCGGTTGTTTCCATGTCTTGGCTATTGTGTATAGTGCTGCAATAAACATAGGAGTGCATAAAGATTTTTGAATTGGAGTTTTGGATTTCTCCGGATAGATACCTAGGAGTGGAATTGCTGGATCATAAGGTAGCTCCATTTTCAGATTTTTGAAATACCTGCATACTGTTTTCCATAGTGGCTGCACCAATCTGCATTCCCACCAACAGTGCATAAGCGTTCCCTTTTCTCCACATCCGCGTCAGCACTTGTTGTTTGTTGATTTATTGATGATAGCCATCTTGACTGGGGTGAGGTGGTATCTCATTGTGGTTTTTATTTGCATTTCTCTGATGGTTAATGAGGTTGAGCATTTCTTCATATGTCTGTTTGCCATCTGTATGTCCTTTTTAGAAAAATGTCTCTTCACGTCCTCTGCCCATTTTTTAATTGGGTTTTTTTGTTTTTTTGGAGTTGAGTTGAGTGAGTTTTTTATAAATTTGTGATATTAACCCCTTATCAGATATATCATTGGCAAATATCTTTTCCCATTCAGTAGGATCCCTTTTTGTTTTATTGATGATTCCCTTTGCTGTGAAAAAGCTTTTTAGTTTGATGTAATCCCACATGTTTATTTTTTCTCTTACTTCCCTTGCACGAGCGGATATATCAGTAAAAATCTTACTCCGGGTAATGTCTGTGAAGTTTCTTCCTATATTTTCTTCTAGGAATTTTATGGTTTCAGATCTTACATTTAAATCTTTAAGCCATTTTGAATTTATTTTTGTATGTGGTGTAAGGAGGTGATCCAGCTTCATCTTTTTACATGTGTCTGTCCAGGTCTCCCAGCACCATTTATTGAATAGACTGTCTTTACCCCACCGTACATTCTTGCTTCCATTGTCATAGATTAAATGGCCATATAGGCATGGATTTATTTCTGGACTCTCTATTCTGTTCTATTGATCTATGTGTCTGTTTTTAAGCCAGTACCATGCTATTTTGATTACTGTAGCCTTGTAGTATAATTTGATGTCAGGTATTGTTATACCTCCCACTTTTTTCTTATTTCTCAAGATTGCTGAGGATATCTGGGGTCTTTTATGGTCCCATATAAATTTTAGGATTATATGTTCTATTTCTGTGAAAAATGTCGTTGGTAGTTTGGTAGGAATTGCTAATATTTTGTTGAGGATTTTTGCATCCATGTTCATTAGCGATACCGGCCTGTAGTTTTCTTTTTTTGTGGTGTCTTTGTCTGATTTTGGGATCAGGGTGATAGTGGCTTCGTAAAAAGTGTTTGGGAGTCTTCCCTCCCTCTGGATTTTTCGGAAGAGCTTGAGGAGAATAGGTGATAATTCTTTTTTGAACGTTTTGTAAAATTCACCTGTAGAGCCATCTGGCTCCCTGTGTATGTGTGTGGCGGGTGGGAGATTTCGCAGCTGCTGAAAGCTGGGAGCTGCGTCTGCCGCTTACTGCTGATCCCTGGGAGTGCCTCCACCAATGTAATTGCCCCAACCTAGGCAGGCCAGAAAGGATGGGGGCTGGGGACGAAAGGAGGGGACCTCTCTTTTCCAGCCCAGCTGTGTCACACCCTTCCCGCAGGCCAGAAAAGGTGGTGGCTGGGGAGGGAGGAGTCCCCTCTCTCCTAGGCCAGCAAAAACCACACTCCTCTCAGCCTCCTCCCTGGGCCAGAGCCGCCTGCCAGTCTTCCAAGCGCCTGAGCACCAAGGCTCCTCTGTAATCTGACACTGCCCCTCAGTTCAGGAGCCAGATCAAGTCTCTGGAAGGGCGGGGGTAGGGTCGGAAGAGCGGGGGGAGGGGCCCAGGTATGGAGTTTGTGTCCTTTGTCCGGCCTAAGGCTTAACTGGAGGTAGCAGCTGAGGTATTGCCTCAAATGCTAGATATGCTGCCCCCGCTGCGGGAGAGGCCCGCTGTGGTATGCAGGGCAAAGAGTCCACCTCCTGGCTTCCGTGCTCTCCTCCGTCCTGGGATCCCCTGTGTATCTGCAGCCGTGGATGTGGGCCGGATTTTCACAGGCACAGGTGCAGGGCAGATTTCCACAGCCGAGGGTGTAGGGCCGCATCCCCACAGCCACAGGTGCGGACCGCGATTCCACCCCCACTGATGCAGACCATGTCCCCACCTCCGCAGATGTGGCGCGTCTCCACTCAGCTCCCTTCCTTCTTCCCCTGTTTGCCCAATTTTCCCCACCTGCAAGTAATCCCTGCATGAGTCTCTTCGCTGTTCTGCGTGATGAGTAGAGAGTCCTTTGATGAGTTATAAGCGTCCCGTTTCTGATAAGATCCCTCGGAGAACTCAAAAAGTGTGCCCTGCTGCTGCCATTCCTATGACATCACTCGAAAGTAATTGTTGATAGATATGTAGTTATCACTATTTTATTATTTATATTTCTTATTTTTTATATTTTTGTCTTAAAGAAGTCCCTTTAATATTTATTGTAATACTGGTTTGGTGGTGATGAACTCCATTAGATTTTTCTTGTCTGGGAAGCTCTTTATCTGACCTTCAATTCTAAATGATAGCTTTGCTAGGTAGAGTATTCTTGGCTGTAGGCCCTTACTTTTAATCACTCTGAGTATTTCCTGCCAACCCCTTCTAGCCTGCAAAGTTTCTGCTGAGAAATCAGCTGAGTGTTATGGGAGCTCCCTTGTAGGTAACTAACTGCTTTTCTCTTGCTGCTTTTAAGATTCTTTCTATGTCTTTAATTTTGGCATTTTAAATATGATGTGTCTTGGTGTGGGCTTCTTTGGGTTCATCTCTTTTGGGACTCTGCACTTCCTGGTTTTTATGTCTATTTCCTTTGTAGGTTAGGGAAGTTTTCCGTCATTATTTTTTCAAGTAGGTTTACAATTATTTTCTCTCCTTCTTTTTCTGGTACCCCTATAATATGAATGTTGGTGCACTTGATGTTTTCCCAGAGACCCTTTAAACTCTCCTCATTCTTTTTTTCATTCTTTTTTTCTTTTTGCTGTTCAGACTGGGTGTTTTCTGCTACCTTATCTTGTAAATCACTGATTTCAATCTTTTGCTTCATCTAATCTACTGTTGATTCCCTCTAGTGTATTCTTCAGTTCAGTTGTTGTATTCTTTTTTTTTTTAAGATTTTATTGGGGAAGGGGAACAGGACTTTATTGGGGAACAGTGTGTACTTCCAGGGCCTTTTTCCAAGTCAAGCTGTTGTCCCTTCAATCTTAGTTGTGGACGGTGCTGTTCAGCTTCAATTTGTTGTCCTTTCAGTCTTAGTTGTGGAGGGCGCAGCTCAGCTCCAGGTCCAGTTGTCATTGCTAGTGGTCGCAGCCCACCATCCCTTGCGGGAGTCGAACTGGCAACCTTGTGGTTGAGAGGACGTGCTTCAACCAACTTAGCCATCCGGGAGCTCAGCAGCAGCTCAGCTCAAAGTGTCATGTTCAATCTTAGTTGCAGGGGGTGCTGCCCATCATCCCTTGTGGGACTCAAGAAGTCAAACTGGCAACCTTGTGATTGAGAGCCTGTGCTCCAACAAACTGAGCCATCTGGGAGGCAACTCAGCTCAGGGTATCATGTTCAATCTTAGTTGCAGGTGGCGCTGCCCACCATCCCTTGTGGGAGTTGAGCAGTTAAACCAGCAACCTTGTGGTTGAGAGCCTACTGGCCCATGTGGGAATCGAACTGGCAGCCTTTGGAGTTAGGAGCACAGAGCTCCAACTGCCTGAGCCACCATGCCGGCCCGTATTCTTTATTTTTGACTGGTCCTTTTTAATGTTTTCTATCTCTACTTTTGTGTTTTCTATCTCTTTGTTGAAGTTCTCCCTGAGATCACTGAACATCCTTATATCCAGTGTTCTGAATTCTGTGTCTGGTAGAGTGCTTGTCTCCATTTTGTTTATTTCTTTTTCTGGAACTTGGTTCTGTTCTTTCATTTGGGACATGTTTCTTTGTCTCCCCATTTTGGCTGCCTCCCTGTGTTTGTTTCTATGTGTTAGGTGGGCAGCTATGTCTCCCGGTCTTAGTAAAGTGGCCTTATGTAGTAGGTTTTCTATGAGGCCCAGTGGTGCAGTCTCACTGGTCACCTGTGCTGGGTGCTCCAGGTGTGTCCATTGCATGGGTGTGTGTGCCCTCCTGTTGTAGTTGACCTTGGCTACTATGTTTGTACATCAGTGAGAGGGAACAATTCTTGAGCTGATTAGTTGTTAGAACTGGCTGTGACTACAGTGGAGGAGCTGTTGTGAGCTTTGGTTGCTGTTTGCATGTTAGTAAGAGGTATTTGCCATTGGGCTCATTGGTTGTGAGGACTATCCTTAACTATAGTGGAGGAGCTGTGGTGGAGGGGCTGACCCTCTGAAGCGGGATTTGCTTTATTAGGGTTCTGGTGCCTGCCTAGTCTGTCCTTTGGGTGTGACATCCTTGCAGTTGGCAGGGTGATGCTCCAGTTCAGTCCAAAGCTGGCCACTGGGCATGCCAGCCCCAGGGCCTCCTGATAGGGGCCCCAACACAAGCCAATTTCAGCTGCAGCCTGTTCCCTACCTAAGGTCACCTGGTGTGAGTCCCAGTGCCATCCACAGATGGCCACCTCCTGCGCTGGGCCTGGAGGTGCCAAGCTGTGTCTAATGCACGGCTTGGGGCTACTCAGCAAGAGGTATGGGCAAAACCAGATGCTACTTGCTTGGGTTTTGTGAACATTTGAGAGATTTTAGGAAAATCCACAGCATAGCCATGACAGGCAGTGTGTATGGAAAAGCCATTAGGAGAGCTTAGGTGGTCCAAAAGTTTGGTGGGGTGGAGGCCTTGGGAATCACAAAGGCGGGGCAGAGGAATGGTGTTGGCCAGGTTGATGGAGACAGGAATTACATCTTAATCAAATCTCTAGCTGTGCTCTTTTTTGTCTAATCAGTTGTATTTGAGATATGTGCTGACTTCACCTACCTGATAAAGCAAAGAAAGCAAAAGACATATAGAAAGCTCTAAATAAATAGGAACATTTTATTCTCAAATTATTAAAAAGACTAAATGATAAAGTCATGTTCCATTTTTAAATTTTACTCAGAACCCACAAAGTTGCTGGGGAAGAGTATGTCTTTGATAATCTGGGACTTCATATAAATATTTATATTTAATTGCGCAATGAGGTTTTAAGATAAATTACTTTAAAGACTTTTAAAATATATATCTTTAAACTAAATGATTATAGATAACAGGAAACTATAAAGGTGCAGAATTTCAAATTCATTCTTTCTAAATCCAAAGGGAAAGTACATTTCTCACTCTCTCTCTCTCTCTCATTTTTCCTGTAATATTGTAAGAACAAACTTTTATGTGAGAGAGCAAGTATTTATTTTTTTATTTAGTTAGTTTCTTTTATTATTATTATTATTGTTGTTGTTGTTGTTATTATTATTATTAGTTCCAGGTGTACAAACAGTGTAATAGTTAGACATTTATGCCCCTCACAAAGTGATAACCCCCCTTCCCCAATCTACTACCTGTCTGACATCATATATAGCTGTTATAGTTCCACTGACTCTATTCCTTATGCTGTACTTCACATTCTGTGAATATATATATACACATATATGTGTATATATATATATATATATATATATATATATATATACACATATATATGTGTGTATATATATATACATATATATATATACATAATATATATATATACAATTTATATATATATACATAATATATATATATACAATTTAATATATATATATATTAATCTTCCTACAAAATATTTATTAATTACAAAGAGGAAAAAGTAACTCCACAGTGGAGAAACCTGGCAAACATCACTTAATTAGTGATCAAAGCTAACGTTTTATATATATATATATATATATATATATATATATATATATATATACATATACATGTATACATATACATATATATATTAAATTGTAGTTGACATTCATTAGTATTCAGCTTCAGCTTCAGGTGTACACTACAGTGGTCAGGCACCTACACAGTCCATGAAATGGTCTCCCTAATAAGACAAGTGTCCATTGGACACCCTACAAAATCTTTACAACACTGTTGATTATATTCCACAAACTGTCTTTCGTATGCCTGTGGCAGTCTTGTGGTTACCGATTGTGCTTTCTAATCCCCTCACCTTCTCCCTCATCCCCCCCTCCCATCTAGCAACACTGTTTTTTCTCTATATATCTGAGACTGTTTCTGATTAGTTTGTTCATTTATTCTATTCTTTAGATTCCACATATAAGAGATCATATGGTATTTGTCTTTCTGTCTGACTTATTTCAGTTAGCATAATGTTCTCTAGGTCCATCCATATCATTTCAAATGGTAAGATTTCATTCTTCTTTCAATGGCCAAGTAATACTCCATTGTATAAATGGACCATAATTTCTTAATCCAGTCATTAATTATAATTACTGCAAAACACATTATATGTAAACAAAACTATTTAATTGGCCAATGAGCCAGTCAGTTCTACTTTACCACCGAGACCTGATCAAGTTTAGTAGTTAAGAATATGGCCTTTGGTTCCAGGTAATTCTGGGTTCAAATTTTGAATCACCATTTAATTGCTCTCAACTTGGGCAAGTTAACTAATTTCTCAGAACTTCATTTTCCTCATTTATAAAATCGTCTTTAAAATATTGCCTCACGGGGTAATTATAAAGATTAAAAAATATAAAGTATGTAAAACACTTAATCACAGTGCCAGGAACATAGTCAGAATGCAATGAATGCTATCTCTTCTTATTAATATTACTAACCCTGTTTAAATCTAATGAACAAAATGTTCTGCTACCTCTGTACTGAGTGTAACCTTTGGATATAGTGCACACTGTCCTCTAAGTTTGACCACTGTCATGCGGGGGACCCTGCTCGCTGCGCCATTTGTCGTGCGGGAGACCCTGCTCGCTGCGCCATTTGTCGTGCAGGGCGGCCTGTGGGGTCTCTGTTCCCGCTCCCCATACAAGAACGCAGGATATGGTGAGGCCAAAAAGGAACACCCACGGAGCCATAGGTAGGGGAGTCATACCACTATATTCTCTCTGGCGGCACTACACTCTCACTGGAGGCTGGATCCACACTGTCCGCAAACCGCCATCCACACTTGCCAGCCCAGCCGCCATCTTCTTGCTAGCCCCCATTCTTCCTCTTTCTTCCCTTCTCTCTTCGTAGCCACAGCAGTTATATTGTGGCCAATGGCTCACTGGTTACAGCTGACGGCCAACTAGCCACAGCTGATGGCCATGCAATCACAGTTGGCCATTTACTACCTGAGCCAGCACCTGTCTATGTGAGGCCGAGAGCCTGGAAACTACTCTCTGGGGCTCTGCCCCCACACTCCACCCCTACAGGCTCTCGCCTCACAATCTACGCGACAAGCGTCTTCCGCGAGGGGACATGTGCGAGGAGCCTGGGGGTGAATGCAATATCCTGGACACAGCCAGGCTCTCTGGGCACAGCCAGGGTTTCTCAGGGCACCACCAGTGCTTCTGGGCACGGCCAGACTTCCTGGACTTCTTAGGGTACCACCTGTCTTCCCGGACACAGCCAGGGTTTCTCAGGGCACCACCAGTACTCCTGGGCACAGCCAGACTTCCTGGACTTCTTAGGGTACCACTAGTTTCCCCGGGCACAGCTAGGATTTCTCAGGGCACTGCCACTTTCTCTGGGAACAGCCACACTTCCTGGACACAGCCAGGGCTTTCAGGGCACTGCCACTCTCTGTGGGCACAGCCACACTTCCTGGACACAGCCAGGGCTCTCAGGGCACTGCCACTCTCTCTGGGAACAGCCCGACTTCCTGGGCACAGCCAGGGTACCTTCAGGGCTCAGCCAGACTTCCTGGACTCAGCCAGGGCTCTCAGGGCACTGCCACTCTCTCTGGGAACAGCCCGACTTCCTGGGCACAGCCAGGGTATCTTCAGGGCTCAGCCAGACTTCCTGGACTCAGCCAGGGCTCTCAGGGCACTGCCACTCTCTCTGTGCCTCTCAGGGTACCCTGCTGGAACAACAGCGACTCACAATCAAGGTGCTTACATATTCTCAATGGCGGCCAGTCAAGAGACAAAAGCAAATATCCCCCAGTTCCACTAACAACAGTTCCCAAACAAACAGTCAAGCGGTCCATTAAATTAGGGATGGAAGGCAATTCCCCATAGTCCATAGTCATTCACCAGGGCTGTCCTGGGGTGAAGGACGACCTTGACCTCACCCTCATCTCCCATGGAGGACTCAGCAAGCGTTACCTCCTGGGACTATAAGTCCTGCATCCGGGCTGCCTGAGCAGGAACTTCCCCGGCCCACAGGGCTGCAACGACCTTCGCTTTCTCCGGCCTGTGCTGGTTGGGGAACCATCCACATCTTTCCACCTCTCCACGGGGCTCCATCTCTCCTGCAGCTGCATGGCTTTTCCTGTGCTGGTGGGAGAACCGTCCACGTCCTCCCACCCCTCCACGGGGGTCCAGCTCTCCGGCAGCTGCTCCTCCTGGTCTTCCAGAGACTCAGTGTTCATACACACAAACTGCTCCACCGTCCTTTGGAGAGCTTTGGCGGGCACCATATCCTGCCGACTACGCCATGTGTCGTGTGGGACACCCTGCTCGCTGCGCCATTTGTCATGCGGGGGACCCTGCTCGCTGCGCCATTTGTCGTGCAGGGCGGCCTGTGGGGTCTCTGCTCCCGCTCCCCATACAAGAACGCAGGATATGGTGAGGCCAAAAAGGAACACCCACGGAGCCATAGGTAGGGGAGTCATACCACTATATTCTCTCTGGCGGCACTATACTCTCACTGGAGGCTGGATCCACACTGTCCGCAAACCGCCATCCACACTTGCCAGCCCAGCCGCCATCTTCTTGCTAGCCCCCATTCTTCCTCTTTCTTCCCTTCTCTCTTCGTAGCCACAGCAGTTATATTGTGGCCAATGGCTCACTGGTTACAGCTGACGGCCAACTAGCCACAGCTGATGGCCATGCAATCACAGTTGGCCATTTACTACCTGAGCCAGCACCTGTCTATGTGAGGCCGAGAGCCTGGAAACTACTTTCTGGGGCTCCGCCCCCACACCACTATGTACCTGTCAAGCCTCTTGCCTCTTCTCACCTTAGAAGTCTTTATCTTTACCCAAATAGTCATTATTTCCCAAGCTCATCAAACCATTTCAAGCCCTTTATATCATTACACCCAGGGTCTTCTCTGTCGGGAATACCTTTCCCCTTTGACAATCTTATTCATCCTTCAAGTCCCAATTTAAGGGATTCTCTCAAGTCTTCCTACCTTGATTGTGACCCTCTGAAGAGACTGCAACTTATTAATCTTTGTGTTCCTGAGGGCTAGTACAAGTAAATTTTAAGTAAATGTTGATTTGATTCAATTGAAAATCATTTTATTCTGCAAGGCACTATAGAGTTTAGAATCCTTCCTAAATTCCCCATACTCTTTAGCACTCAAACTAACCTAAGACTGAAATTTAGTTAAAAGCAAAGACTTTTGAGTCAAACAGATTTAGGTGTGTGTCCTCTGCTACCTTAGATGGGTTATTTAAACAACCTGAGTTCAAACTTCTGACTCTACAAACTGAGGTCATTTAAAGCTATTTTATAGGGAGACAGAATGGAATATGAAAGAGAATGTAAAGTATTGAACCTGTAGAGAATTTTTGTAAGAGTTTATTTGAACCAAATTGAGGACATATGCCGGGGAGCAAGATCTCAAACGCTCCTGAGAGTGACAGCTTCACAGTTTCTTTCATGCATTTGAAATTAAGGAGCAAAGAAAGGAAGATTACAAGAGTGTAGGAATAAGAAATGGGGGGGGGGGTTGGATTACAAGATAATTAAAATTATGTGCTTTCTTGGGGGTGCTTATGCTTATTTCAAAGATGTGTTAACCTAGCTGCACAAAAACAATGGGAAGAGCTTGTTTAAGGCAAAGATAAACCTTTTACTAACAAAAGTTATGTGCGTGGGGCATGACTATATCCACCATGACCTGCCCAGATAGAAAGTTATGATCAAATTACCATATGATGTTACTTTCCGTAGAACTCCTTTCTCATCCAAAAAAGTGACATAGAGCTTGGGACATTCTTAGTACTTAACAAAATGGTCGTTATGTTATTGCTGTTATGGTCATTGCCATTGTTATTAGATCTTTCTTATCATTATGATCATCAATATCTTCATCACTAAACCCTTTCATCACGAGGAGTCAGAAAATCCACTGTGAAAGGACCAGGAATGGAAGATGCTAAACACAAGCCATGGACTGTGCCATCTCTTTTGTATAGGAATTTAAGACCCAATGAGAAATGCTAAATTGAAGCCACAAAGTAACTGAGAACTGAGAGAAGAGGTGTGCCTTGCCTTTCTAGCTGTGAGAGTAATTACTAAGAGCAGGAGGTTGGAAAATAAAAGGCATGATGGAATGTTAGTTGTCTCTTCTGATGGAAGTGGTTTTTACTTGTAAACAACTTGTGAAAATGAGATACATTTAGAAAGATGAGATTAGAGTAACACTTTGGAAAGTCCTGTACAAGAGGTTAAAATAATTAGAATCCATTGAAATGATGGATGAATCATCTAGAAAGATGATTGTATTAGTTTCCAATTGCTGCATAACAATTTGTCACTAATTTAGTAGCTTAAAACAGCACTCATCCTTTATCTCGTAGTTTTGGAAGCAAACGTTTAGCACATATTGACTGGATTCTCTGTTTAGGGTCACACAAAGCTGAAGTCAAGAGAGCAGCTGGGCTGGGAGCTTATCTAGAGGCTCTGGAGACAAGTATGATTCCAAGCTAATTTAGGGTGTTTGCAGAATTCAGCTCCTGTAGCTATAGGACTGACGTCCCATATTCTTACTGTCTTCTATCTGGGGTTTACTCCATGCTTCTAGAAGACATTCGCATTCCCTTTACATGGCCCCCTCCAACTTCTGGAGCAGTAACAAAGCATGGAGTCCTTCTCATGCTTCAAATCTCTCTGACTTGTTCTGCCACCAGTCTGTCAAAGATCTTCTTTAAAGGGCTTATGTAATTAGATAAGGTCCACTGGGGAAATCTCCCTATATTTTTGGTCAACTGATTAGTTACTTTGATTACATCAGCAAAATCTCTTTTATCATGTAAAGAAATAATCACAGAAGTAACACTAGGAGGCTAAGGTCATGGGGACCATCTAGAATTTTGTTTACCAGAAACATCCTGGCAATGTTGTACAGGATAGTAAAGGAAAGTTCCTAAATGCATAAAGACCATGAGGAGCTATTTTAGCAATTTGAGCTGAGCTTTCAAAAACCTAGTTAATAATAGCAGCTTGCTATGCACAGGACCCTCTTTATGGTTTCAATTCATAGAATCTTCACAAAATCCTTATGATAGAGGCCCTATTGATATTCTTATTTAACAGTCAAAGAAATTGAAGCTTAATGAAGTTAGGGAAGTGCTTAACTTTACACAGCTAGTAGATCCAGACAAACTGACTCCAGAGCCTAGGCTTTCAACCATAATGGCATCTACTTTCCCTTAGTTGAAAGACTGGGGACCATACGGCCAGGATGAAGATAATATAACAAGTGGTGCCTTGGTTTTGTTTGAATTATCTTCTTGTTGCAAATTTCCATTTTGATTTACTTTGTGTATTGCATGCAATCTACCACATTTTGCCATGTATAATGTGCTCCTGTGTATAATGCACACCCACGTCTTTGGCCCAAACTTTCAAGGAAAAAAAATCTTTTATTTTAATTTTTTAATTCAAATTTTTATTTGTTTACATTTAGGTGCCTTTTTGTGTGTTATAAGGAATTTTAGCATTTATTTTTTAACATATGGTACAAGAAATTTTATGTAACAAATAATTACAAAACACAAGAACAGATACAAGGTACATGAAATGTTATGTGCCCGTAACAAATTTACGATATTTATGCATCATAGAAGGCCAAGAACTCGTCGTCGTTGCAAGTTCGTTGTAAGTTCAACAAAACCAATTATCGTATTCCAGGGTATTATTTTGCATATGCATATCGTTATTGATTTCTAAAGTTACACTTTCAACTCATAAGCATAAATAAATTATTTAAAAACACTTATATACATACGAAATTAGTACTACCCATGTATAATGTGCATCCTTATTTTTCCCTCACAAATTTGGGCAAAATAGTGCACACAGCAAAATATGATATATCTGAAGTCTTCTGTTGGGTGCTGTTGATGAAATATACCCTAACTCATTCAATTCTCACAACACTAAAATTTTCCCAGTATTAGAAATAAGAAAACTGAGGCCTCAGTTATATATCTTGTTTCAGGTCTCAGAGCTACAAGTAACACATGTAGACTTTGAACTCTGGTTTGCCTAACTTTGAAGTCTTTTTATTAAACCATATGATTAATGTTGGGCTCAGCATGTTCAAAGCTCTGAGAAGCAGAAACCTGTAGTAGCTACAAGCATGGAAGTTGATGCCTTTCTGTCTGTATGGGAAGCCCACGTCTGCTACTTACTTGTTTCTCTGGCTTTTATTTCCTACTTTGTAAAAGGGGAATATTTCTTGTTTTATGTAGACTATAGCAAAAATTAATTAATTATTATTGCAGGAAAACTCTTAGAACAGTGCCTGGTATATAGTAAATACTCAAAAACTGTGAGCTATAAGAAAGGTCTGGGAGAAATGCATGATATAGTGAACTATGAATTAGTTTTACCTGCTTTTTGTGTTATTTGCATCATTACAAGTTGATGATGCCAGGGACTAAGGATTGGTTAAATGATATAGAATAACAATATTGCTCAGTGGAGCTAGCTAATTAGTCTAGTGGTGAGGAGAAACTTAATTTTAAGTTGAATTTTGAAAACCTGGAGGGCATGTAGGAGTAGCAGAAAGGGGAAATCTCTGTATGTAGGTCATTTGTAAAAAGAATGATAGAAGGTAGCTTATGCTTGGGACAAATTATGTAGACTTTCCTGTTTAGAATGAGGAAGATAGAGAATAGTATTTCATAATTCAGGTCAGATTGTAAAAGTTGAAGGAATGAATATATTGAAAGCAATAAATACAAATTATATCTTTGTATTTATTTATTCATCCATTGATAAATATTCATAGAAAACCTCCAAAGTACAAGATATTATAAAAACACAAGATAAATCATAAATTTCACCCTCAAAGCATTGATGCTCATAGAGGAAATAAAATATGCAAACCCTGACAACTTATTGTAAAAATTTGCATTAGTCACAAGTGAGTCATAGATGAAGTTGTAATGACATTAAGAAGAGGGAGAAATTGATTCAAGCTGAGATGAATTCTAAATGGTTTGTGGGGATCCTGGCAAATTAAAAGGAGGGAAATTAATGAGTTTTGAAATATAAATTAAAAGGTAGAGAGGGGTTATACCATGGCCCTCCAGATGTGAGACTAAACATGGACCTTCATTAAAGAAAACAGTGATAATGGAAGTAAAAAGGCATATAGAAGAGGGATGTTTGGGATTAAATTAATAGAAATTGGAATTCTGTATAAGTAGGAAGCTGAAGTAAAAATTTACTATGGTTTTGATTTCAGTCACTAGAGATTTGTTAGAGTTAGCAGAAACACTGAATACAGAAACAATACAATAGTAAGGAAGGTGATGGGTTTTTATTTTGGACAAATTCTATTTTGCTTATTGGGTAGGCAAATTGTCTAGAATGTAATATGTTGTTGGTGGAACACTGTCGCTACTGCCCACCATGAGGCATGAGGGGAAGAGATGAGTCAAGATGAGAGATATCTCCATAGAATGTACAACACCAAGAGTGAACCCTAATGTAAACTATGGACTTTGGGTAAAATGATGTGTCAATATAGGTTCATCAATTGTATCTCTTATACCACCCTGGTGGGGATGTTGATAATGAGGGACGCTATATATGTGTGGGGGTAGAGGGTATATGGGATATCTCTCTATCTTCCTCCCAATTTTGCTGTGAACATAAAACTATTCTTTGAAAAGAAGTCCTTTAAAAAGAAAGAAAAATTTATTAATTTTGAAAAAAGAAAAAGAGAGAACTTCTTTTCATATGACTTCTAGATCATTTCCAGATGAGTGGGTTTCATCAGTGTAAAATAAAAGCTCTTCAGATGGTTCAACACATGCAAATTGATCAATGTGATAACACCACATTAACAAAATAAAGGATAAAAATTATATGATAATATCAATAGATGCAGACAATGCATTAGACAAGATACAACATCCATTGATGATTAAAACACTCAATAAAATGGGTACAGAAGGAAAACACCTTAACATAATAAAGGCCATATATGACAAATGCTCAGCTAATATCATACTCAATGGTGAAAAACTGAAAGCTCTTCCTCTAAGATCAGGAATAAGACAGGGATGCCCCCCTCTCACCACGGTTATTCAATATAGTACTGGAAGTCTTGCCACAACAATCAGGCAAAAGAAAGAGTGGAAATGTATCCAGATTGGGAATGAAGAAGTCAAGTTGCCACTTTTTGCAAGTGACATGATTCTATAGGTAGAAAACCCCAAAGACTTCACCAAAAGATTATTAGAAACAATAACAAATTCAGTAAAGTTGCAGGATACAAAAATCAATATCCAAAAATCCCTTCGGTTCCTATATACTAGCAATAAACTACCAGAAAAAGAAATGAAGAAAACATTTCCTTTTGCAATTGCAACAAAAAGAATAAAATACCTAGGAATAAGCTTCACAAAGGAAGTGAAGGACCTATACACTGAAAACTGTAAGACATTGTTTAAAGAAATTGAAGACACAAAGAAATGGAAAGATATTTCATGTTCATGGGTTGGAAGAATCAACATAGTTAAAATGGCCACATTATCTAAAGCAATATGCAGATTTAACGCAATCCCCACCAAAATCCTAATGGCATGTTTCAAAAAAATAGAACAGAAAAATCATCAAATTTGTATGGAACCACAAAAGACCCTGAAGAGCCAAAACAATCCTGAGAAAAAAGAACAAAGCCAGATATATCACACTCCCTGACTTCAAATTAGACTACAAATCTAAAATAATCAAACCAGTATGGTATTGGCAGAAAAATAGACACAGCAGATCAATGGAACAGAACTGAGAGCCCAGAAATAAACCCACAAGTATATGGGCAACTAACTAATTTTCAACAAAGAAGCCAAAAGCATACATGGAAATAGGAAATCCTCTTCAATAAATAGTGTTGGGAGAATTGAAAACCCACATGCAAAAGAATGAAACTAGCCTGCTATTTGACACCATACACAAAAATTAACTCAAAATGAATTAAAGATCTAAATATAAGTCCTGAAACAATAAAATATATAGGAGAAAATGTAGGAACTAAACTTGTAGACCTTGATCTCAGAGAGGCTTTTATGAACCTGACACCAAAGGCAAGGGAAGTAAAAGCAAAAATTAATGAATCGGACGATATTCAACCAAAAAGCTTCTGCACAGCAAAGGAAGCCATCAACAAAACAAAAAAAGACAACCAACCAAATGGGAGAAGATATTTGTAAACAACTCCTCTGACAAGGGGTTAATATCCAAAATACATAAAGAACACATATAGCTCAATTACAAAATCAAACAATCCAAAAATAAAAAGAGTCAGAGGACCTGAACAGACACTTTCCCTAAGAAGATATGTAAATGGCCAACAGATATATGAAAAGATGCTAACTTCACTAGCTATAAGGAAAATGCAAATCAAAATCACAATGAGATACCACCTCACACTTGTTAGAATGGCTATTATCAATAACACAATAAATAACAAGTGTTGGAAAGGATGTGGAAAAAAAGGAACCCTCAATACTCCTGATGGGAATATAAACTGGTACAGTCACTATGGAAAACAATATGGGGCATTCCTCAAAAAAGTAAGAATACAGCTACCGTATGACCCAGCAATTCCTCTTTTGGGAGTCTACTGGAAAATTTTGAAAACATTTATTCATAAATATTTATAAACCCCTATATTCATTTGCAGCATTATTCAGGTAGCTAAGACATGGAAAGAGCCTAAGTGTCCTTCGATGGATAATTGGATAAAGAAGATGTGGTACATATATATAATGGAATAGTACTCAGCCACAAGAAAGGATGAAATACTGCCATTTGTGACAACACAGATGAATCTTGAGAGTATCATGGTGAGTGAAATAAGTCAAATGGAAAGGGACAAGAACCATATGATTTCACTCCTATGTGGGATATAAAACAGAAAGCAACAAACAAGCAAAACAAACTCATAGACACAGACAACAGTATCTGTGCTGTTGTTATCAGGTGGTTACTAGTGGGGCAGCGGTGTAAGGAGGAGGATGAAAAGGGTAAAGGAGACCAAATATGTGGTGACAGAAGGAGACAAGGACACAATGCAGTATATAGATGATGTATTATATAACTGTACACTTGAAACATGTAGTATATTCACCAATGTCACACCAATTAACTTAATTATTATTATTTTTTTAAAAGCTCTTCATTTATATGGCAGTGTCTCAAAAACATGGTGAGCATACAGTTTATGAGAGTGAAAGGGAAAGCTATTAATAGTTATGCGGTAACAACTGGTAAGAACAGGAACGGTCCTAAAAAAACTGGGCACCACGCTCACTCTTTGCAGAGGCAATGGGAATAGTGTGGAGATAGTGAAGGCTGAGGCCGCCCCACCTGCAGGTTGTCACATCCTCTGTCTCAGTCAGAGCAGCTCTGTTTTCATCTGTTTTGTGTGGGTTATCATTCTGCAGAAAACAAAAACATAATTTGAAAGGGATTTTGATTGCCATAAAAAAGATTGAAAACCACTGGCTTAGTCAAAAGTTTAAGGTTCCAGAACAAAAAGGTTTATAAGGAGGATGCATTTTTTTCAGGAAAAAAAAATAATACTGCTTTTTTTGTTCCCCTCTGCCTCACAAGGCAAGGGGTGTTAAAATATTCTGGAAGCATGTGTGCTTTTTAAATTACAACTATATTTTTAAACAAACCATTTGTTGGTGATGCAAATGCAAAAGATACCTAAAATTGTCACGTCTCTATTTGATTCATAGAATTGCATGTTATAAAGGAATGAATAGATTCTTCCAGATTATGTTTAAAATTGACTTGTAAATTGTGACTTTGCAAACCAGTTTTAATCCTGGGTCACTTTTTCTAAAAAATAATGTTGTGAAAATGAACCATCTTAACAACAGCAACAAATGTGGTGTGAGAATCAGTTGCTGAAGAACCTAATGTTTCCTTTTATAGTTCACTTGTGTTGAAAGGAAGAAAAGTTATCTGTGCAACATGTGAATGCCAGTTAAAAAAAAAAAAAACCTTAAGAATAGCGATAATATTGAACAAGAACTAAAAATTCAATGAAAATAAACACAGGAAAACTATAAGTGATGATATAGAAAATCATTTAATTCTGACTTATTTATTTCCCAGGCTTCAAGTGTTTTCCTTGTTTTAAATTTCATTGAAAATGTGAAATTCACATCGAAAATTTTTATTTTAATTTATATCAAATTTATTAGTTATTAGATTAATTATATTTAATTGGTAGTATGACAATTGAAGTGCCACAAATGGTTTTATTACATACTTTGTAGTTCAATTTGTAGTTTTGATTTCAGAAGAAACTCAAAATTCAAAATTAGGGAATAAAATAGTTTGTGTTTTTTCCTTCTCTTCCCCTTCCTCCTCATCCTATTTCATTTTCTTCTTCTTAGAACATTTACTAAACTTAGAACGTGTTTAAGAACTGAACTGGACAATTGTTTTTTCTAAGTCTAACTTTGGTTTTCAAGTCAGTCAAAAAGATAAATACCATCCTCCCAAATTAAGATATTATTTAACAGAACTTACTGTCTAGATCCATTTGGTAAAATGTCTCCTTGTTTTCATAACTCGAATCCATGAATCAATATCCTCTCAGATGTATCCAACTGACTCTTCAGACAAGAGGCACCATCTACAATGTTATTCACAATATAAGACTATTATGTCATGACGCTATTTGGAGGTTTCAGTGTTTAGACCTAGTCTCCGCCCTCTGGATACGCACAATCCTGTGGGGAGACAGAGAAGTGGAGAAGCAAATAGGCAATAGGAATGGGCACAAGTTGTTATGGAAAAACAAACAGGGAACTCCTGACTAGGCATTAGGAAATCCAGGAAGATTGGGAGAAGATGTCTGAGGTGTGTCCTAAAACCTAGTCAAAGTTCTTCATAAAAACCTATATAAGTAGGGATTGAAGTATGCTAGCAAGTTCAACCTCATGTACATTCATTCTCACCTCATTGTAAACTCCCTTGGATAGCTATCTCCATGCTAGAATCTGCCACTTGAGACACCCACGTTCTGATTCAGAGTAAAGGGAAGGGTGAATGGATCACACTTTAGGGAAGTCAAGAATTGGGTGAAATACCTAAGCCAGAAGTCACATGTCACTTTAGAAGTCAGAGGTCAATATAATGAGATATATAGAACTCTCAGTCTGCACACTTACATGTGCAAATATTATTACATGTAAAGCTTTTTATTTAAACCAACTGAATTCAAACTGCAAACTTCAACATATCAGAACAGTGAAAATTAGATCTCAGTCATTTTTAAGGCCCTGCATTGTTTGCTGGACAAATTTCCTAGATCTTACGTAATCCAGGGCTATGGGGAAGCCTCTGGTTATCGGATATTAGGTCCATGTCACTTACCACAGGGACATCCATTTTCTAAGTTCATGGTCTCCTAAGTTTGGGCAACTCTGCTGCTTGGATAAAACATCTTCATCTTTGGAGAGACTAAGAACCCTCGTCCCTGGGGTCATGTCTTTCTAAATGCACTTCCTTTGACGTCTTTCCCCTCTTTGGGATGCTACAAAGTTGTAGGGCAGGGCCTATTTCCTGCTGGTCTCTCAGACCTTCTCCCCTCCCCAGTCAATCCTAGAGTTCTCATATTTTCCCCCAACGCCCTCTCCACTTTCTTCTCCCTCTCTGGTATAATCCTTCTAGAGATTTTGTTTTCAATAAAAGCAGAAAGAGTCCTTAACGTTTGGTTGCTTCTGCTTTGGCTCTGCTCAGATCCTTGTGGCCATAATTACAGAGCTGGCTGCCTGCTAGAAAATGAGGGGTGCGGGGGAATATGTAGGTAGAACATGCACAATTTAACCTTTAATAAATTATCCTTCCATTAAGGGCATGTTCCATGGGAAGGAGTAGAGGAAAGAGTTCAGGGCCTGTTAGTTATGTTGGAAAAGTGCCATGGTACGCTGCACACTAGTGGTCATCTACACAATCTTGTCATCTTGCCTGTAGCCTTTAGCAGTCCCGGTGCAGGTTATCAATGCCTGGCCTGCTGCTTCTTGAAAACAGTCTGTATGTGTGTGTGTGGTGGTGGGGGGGGAGGGGGTATTTTTTTATGTACTTCAAGTTTTCAATGCCTTTGTCTCTTTCAAATTGGCAGCCACAGGGCTTTTGGTTTTCCACTTTGGAGACTTCTTCAAAGTTATGCCGTTTTTTTCAGATGTCCTACATTTTCAGAGCAGAGTTGGGTTCTCCATATGCCCCTGGGTCTGAAGCATACACCTCATGCTCCTGCTGCCAAGGACACCTGACTTTTTCCAGAATTGTTGTCATTATTGACTCTCATTATTATTAATAGAATTTTCCACTCTCTAGCAATTAAATTTTTAAAGCTTTTTCACTCATTATCCCATTTGATCCTCAGGAGAATCCTGAAAACTAGGACAAATGTTATCATCTATGCCCCTTAACTCTGGTCTTGGTTACAGCCCTTGAAAGCAGTAGGCTGACTAAGGATTTGTTGACAGAAAATGAAGTTGCAAAAAACGTATTCCAGATAATAAGAAAGAATTGTACCCAAGGCATTTATGTCTTATTTCAGCTGAGGACAAATCACTGCACAGTATCTGAGGCATTCGCATACTAATCTATTCAGAACATTACAGGAATTGTCACAGGAGTTTGAAAGACGTTAGTTATAGTCTTTACTCTGAATCAGATTATACCCTTTTGACGCCAATTAAAATCTTCATGCAAAAGTTGTTCTCAGTGTATCAAAAAGCTCACTATGAACTTTTTCTTTCCTTTTTCTTTCCCTCGCTTTCTCCCACTCTCCCTCCATCCCTCTCCTTTCTTCTCTTGTTCATTTGCTCATTCATTCACTTGTTCCTTCCTTTTTCCTTTCCTCCTTACCTCCCTTCCTTCCTCCCTACCTCCCTCTCCTCAAGTACATGTGAAAAATATCAATTTCTACTCCCAAAGCTCTAAATAACTTGAGCAATAATGATTTTACAGGAACTCAAGTGTTGACATTAATTAACTCAATGAATGAACTAACAAATATGTAGTTATATATATGTAGTTAAATGTACATGTAGTTGTATTATGATTTACTAAGGTGAAAGGAAATTTTACATATTGATCACCTATTATGTGTGAGATATTTTGCTGAATTTCACTTATGTTTTGTCATGTAACCCTCATAATCATCCTTTGAAATAGATACTACTATAGCTCAAAGAAGCTGAATGTATTTCCTAAGACCTTATAATTGAAAATGACAGAGGCAGAATTCAAAATCTGTTCTTGAGGGACCCCAAAATCAATAGTTTGCCATTACAGGATTATGAGTAGAAAATGGTAAAATTTAAATTTGGACCAGAATCATATAATGTATAATTCAGACGAGCAAGTGACTTCAGATGTCTCCTTAATGCAAAATGCTGCTCCTCTAAAATTGTCTGGCAAGTGATTGCCTAGTCTTTACTAGGATAAATCTAGTAAGAAGTTGGATTTCTTTCCTGAGAAATTCATTATGTTTTGAGCCAAATTATGTCTCTCTCTTTTTCTCTACCCTGTCCTTTGATGCTGGTTATCTCCTATGTGTAGGGTGACCATATGTCCTATTTTGCAATGGACAGTCTTGGCTTATATAAATTTGTTGTCCCAGTATAATTATTAATAACATCTTCCTTTAACTGTAAGGAATGCCCCATTTTGGGTAACAAATTGTATGTCCACCATCTATGAAGCTGCATGGATTTGACAGTTTTCCAAATATTGGAGGAGAGTCATCAAGTCTCTCATCACTCATCTCCTTTTCAGGCTAAATATTCCTGGTTGATCTTTACCACAAATGACACAGTTGGAAGTTGGCCTCAGTTCCCTCATGGCCACAATCCCCTGGACATTTTCTAATTTAGATGTTCTTGAGTTAGTCTTTATGGATCCTTAGGGAGTCCATGCATAGGGTTTGAAATTCTAAGTTAAACACCGCATAAAAGAGCATCATGTTAGTTTCCTAGGGTTGTTGTAACATTACCACAAACTAGATAGCTAAAAACAATAGAAATTTATACTTTCACAGTGTGGGAGGCCAGAAGTCTAAAATCAAAGTGTCATCAGGGTTTGTTCCTTCTGTAGGCTCTGAGGGAAAATCCATTTCATACGTCTCTCCTAGCTGGTGGTGGCTTCCAGTATTCTTCAGCAGTTCTTGGTTTGTGGTAGCATATTTCCAATTCTGCTTCCATCTTTGCATAATGTTCTTCTCTATGTTTCTTCTTTTCTATTTCTAAATCCAGGATGACCTCAACTTGATACCATTTACTTAATTATACCTGCAAAGACTCTATTTCTAAATAAGGTCAAGTTCACAGTGTCAAAGGTTAGTACTTACACATCTTTTAGTGGGGACACAATTCAATCCACTATAAGCATATGCGTACATGCATTTTTCTGAACCGCAGACCAATAGTTTTTCTCATAGCACTAAAGAATCTGTGATTTCCCCACAAGTTAAATAACCTGCTCCAGTTTTTCATCCTGAATGCAAATATTCCCAGAATCAAGGTAAGAATTTAATAACTATTTTTTTTAACAAATGATTGATTAGTTTGATCATATTTAGTGAACAGTCCCCTCTTTGAAATTTTGATTTTCTTACAGCAGTCAATAAATATATTATTTTTTGAAGGGCAAATGCTAATTGTAATTAAAATTGAGTTGACTTATGGTTATGGCTAGTTGGAGTCACATACATGTCACACAGAATAATAGGAGAATCCACTTGTAAAAGGGACTCCTTACTTTAATTATCTTATTTTGTGGTTCAGGTAGAAATTGATAAAGATCTATCCACAAAACAGATCAGGTCTGCTGAAAATGCCAGAGTTCCATGAGAATCAGACATGTAACTCATTTTTTTCCCATCAGTCTCTGCTGCTTCTGAGTATAGGCCAAGGATGCTTTGGGTTCCCGCGTTATATGTTTTTCTCCCTATGAGAAAAATAACTTAATCTTGCTTTCTCCAATCCATGGTTAATACCTTGTTAAGACATCGCTCCTTTCAAAGGGACCTGTACAATTGACTTGTTAACTAATTGTCCATACCCACCCCAATTTTTCCTTGGGGAAAAATTCACTCTTCAAAACCTCATTTGCAGTGAACTTAGATCCCCAAATTGTTTCTTCCTAAAAATCTAGCACCAGCCTTTCTTGCTATATTCTGTGATGTATTATACAGCCGGAGCAGTACCCTTCAGAATGATGGCTTCAGTCCAGCAACTTTCAGACTTTTCCCCATGATTAGTTATACTTAGGTCCTAACAACCTAGAATGGAAACAGTTTTGAGAGTCCTTCAACTGACAGCTGTGCCCCAATTAATTTTGGGCTGCATGAGACATCTGCCCTATGTCAGATTCCCAGTGGTTTGCTTCCAATGTCCAAGATTCTTCTCTTGCAATGTGCCTGAATGGGGACCTGATTCTAATAATTCAATTCTATTGGGTTTTTCTTCTGAATTTTACCTGTTTATGCCTTCACGAAAATTGGACCCCAGAAAAATAATTTCAGTTTTTCTTCTCACAACTGAAAATCAAGAAAGTAGGAATAAGGGTGTTGCAGCTATCATAATCTCAGTTAGTATCAAGGGATTCTTACTGAGCTCCTGGTATTATGTAAATGGAACTTCTTGTCTTGATGTAACACCCAAATAAGATATATATAAAATTTCTTCATGTTTATATCCTCCTGCCAAGGTACCAGTTGTTTGTTTGGATGTATGGCTACAATTCAACAATTTTGTGAATTCTATTTTGTCCAAGTATCTGACAGATGAAATAAATATTCTTGAGGACTTGAATGCGAGGGTAGGTGGTAGAGTTTCCAGAGCCTTACCTGGACTCATTTCTAAGTAAAAGAATTGTTTCCCAAGCATCATTCTTTTAAGTGGAATGTTCCTGTTCAAGTTCATTTTCCCCCATAGGTTAATGTTAATAACATTGCCATTTTACAACACCACACCCTCCTGTTTTTGCACTTAGTATCCCTCCTACATTGGCACAATTCAGGACTTGATTATCTTTTCTTGTTCTACCCTCTGAAATTAGAATGTTAACTATGATTGAGTTTTTGCAAAAGGTTCTACCAACTTAAAAATACGCCTTTATGGTCTGAAGTGGTCCTGAAGCTGCATTGTGCAATTAATTCTCATTTGTCCTTTGCTAGACTCCCTTTAAGCCCCAACTTGACAAGAATTACCAGAATGTTAAAAAATAATAATTCTAACTATTTTAGCAAGTAACCATAAAAAAATGGCACTGAATAGAAGTTACTTGGGAGTCTAACAACATTTAAATATTATTTAAACACCTTATCACATCTCAATAACTTAAATATAATAGTTTTTGCAGTTATTTCTAGACTTGGCTGTTAGAAAAATAAGGGCTGCCAATTTAGGAAAATAATTACCTAATGAATGGGTTTGATGAGGCAGATTAGAGAAAGAGAATTTCTAATAAGTATGTGGGAGGAGTTTATTTCTTCCAGCGGTGTAGTCCTGTGAAAACAACCCGAAACTTTGCAAGCAAACGCTAGGTCCCTCCAGGGGTGGGACACAAAAACAACAGATAAAAACCTTGTCATCAGAAAAATTCAAAGCCTGATAGGACTTGTGAGTTAATCTTGTTCTTCCACATTCTTCCTTCTTTCTTCCATTTTTTTTCTTTTAATGTTTCTGTTTAAAAACAGTTAAAAGCAATAACATTAGCCCTGCATACATTCACAGGTATTAAAGGAAAATAATTTAGTTAATATTTTAAATCTAATTCATTTTCTAATTAATTGCATACTATTCTATAGAATATATATATATGCCCTAATATTTTTCAACCATCCTTGATTTGCTGAACATTCGTATTTTTTGCTGTTGGAAACAAACAAACAAACAAAAACCTTCAATATTTGTACATGTATTTTCATATACTAGTTCTTTTGGGATAAAGTCTTTTTGGGGTGATTTCTTGATCTAGTTATAAGCTTATTTTAATTTTTATTAATTATTGCCTAGATGTTCCTATACAAATTGTAGCAATTCCTTATAATCTTTTCACATAAGTAACAATTCTACATCATACCAGCTATATACTTTAAGAGCCATGAAGAATAGGACTAGAAAAGCCGTTTCTCTCCTATTAATGTTTCTGAAGGAGAGAATAGAGAAGATACAGAACAAATAATAAAAAATGTAATAAACATATCCTCATGATTCCAAAGTAAAAAGAGATTATTTAAAAGTATGGAGAACTAAAATGACATTTGACTTCTTGGTTGTGATGTAGGTTGCTAGCAAACAATGTCTCCAAGGTGCGAAAGGAAAATGATTTAGATGCTATGCACAGCCAAACTTTCATTCCAATGTAAGAACAAAAGTAATTTTCTCTTGCCCTCATTTCCTTGGGTGGGTCAGTGCCTGCCCTACTTCCACATGAGTAAGAAAGCACAAAAGACAGAGGTAGGGGTGAATAACAACAGTAAGTACTTGACTATTTCTTTTTTTTTTTTTTTTTTTTTTTGAGTACTTGACTATTTCTTGCTGACCCTTTTCCTTCTATACTCCAAGGACTAGGTGATTACATCTAGAGAAAAGGGGTGGGGGAAAAACATTCTAGGCAGAAATGCTGGATGCTTTCTACAGGAAAAGGCAACTTGGTAGAGGGGTGGCCAGGTGGAAATTTGAGCCCGTATTTTAATGCCAGATGCTGTCTCTCCTGAGGCACGATCCTCCTCAACCCAATAGGAAATAGGGTCTATATTTTTACATTCTCACGAGATATACTTTACCTGCTCTGTAAGTTATTTATTGTTGTGTCACAAATTACCCCCAAACTTAGTGGCTAAAACAATAAACTTTCATCATCTCATAATTTCTGTGGGTCAGAAACCCAAGTGTGGCTTAGCTGGTGCCTCTGCTTGAAGACCTCTCACAAGGATGTTACCAAGATGTCAGCAAGAGCTGTAATCTTATCTGTAGGCTCAACTGGGGCAAAATCGGCTTCCCAACTGACTTTCTTATGTGTTTGTTGGCAGATTTAGTTTCTCATGAGCTGTTGCCCGGAGGCCTTCCTCACATCTTTGTTATGTGGCCTCTCCATAGGGCAGCTCACCACCTGACAGGTAACTTTCTTCAGAGTGAGCAAGTGAGAGATCTAGAGAGGGTAAAACCCAGAGTCCTTTTCTAATTTAATCTTTTAAATGACATCCCATAGCATATTCTCATTAGAATGAAGTTGCTAGGTCCAGTCCACACTCAAAAGGAGGAGACTGCACAAATGTGAGAATACTGGAGACAGGGATTCGTGGCAGCCACCTGGCAGAGTACCTGCCACATTTGCTATTGTAAGTTGCTTTCCTTAGGGAAATATAAGCACATGGGGAAAACTAAGACAAATATGAGGAGTGCAAGAGAAATGCAAGACAACAAACTAAAGAGCTTATACCAGAAGAAAAACAATTAATGGATCAGTGAGAATCGGGTTTTAAATAAACTTACTATCCTCAAAGGAATAAAGGCAGACGTTGGTCATATAAAGTGAGACACAAACATTGATAAAGAGAACCAGTAGGAATTGACGGTTTTTAAAGAATATGATAGTCAAAACAATTCCATATGTAGGGTGTACATCAAAATGTATAAAGCCGAAAATGAATGCATAGGCTGCAAGAATTGATGGGGAAAAATATCCAATTAACATTAAGAAATGGCAGATATAGAAAAGCATAAGAGAAAATTCAAGAGATTAAATAATTTTTACTTGAATAGCAGGAGCCACAGAAGAAGAAGAAAGTATAAATAGAAGGAAATAAATATTTAAAGAAACAATGAAAGAATTTCCTTGAATTGTTTCTAAAACAACCTAGAGTATGTTTCTTCAGTTCTCCCAATGAGTCCATAAACCATTTAAAACTCTGTAGATAATTGCCCTGCTAAAACTAGCTAAGAGGATAGTGTTCTTTGTAACTGAATCCTGGCTAAAATTATGTTAATTACCAGTAGAATACAAAATCATATATAACTTTAAAATCAGCAGAAGAAAAGTTTATCTAATGGAAGGCAGAAAGTTATAACAGCAATAAAGACAAAAACCACAGAATTTGATGGAATAAATGTAGCAACTCCTGACATAACAGTACATACGATAAATATAAATGTATGGTAACATTATGAAGAGCTATGTAGCAGTATTAAGTGAAACTAAATGTACATAGACCTTGTCATCTAGGAATCCTATTCCTTGGAATATATCCCAGAAGAATTATCACATTGGTTGACAGTAAGCATGTATAAGAATATGTATCATAGCATTGTATGTGGTCCTAAAGAGATAGAAACATGTGGTGCCTACAATTGTAGTTAGTACTTGGAGGCAAAGAACTAGGTTTTCAAAGTGGATCTTAAAAAGAGAATAGGAAAAAAAAAACTAGATCGATAATGCAGTACCTATATTGATGTAAATTAAAAAGAACTCATGGATTACAGTAGACATAAAACTAAATTCTACAGCAGTCAGAAATCATAAAGTAGCAGTACTTGCAGTAGTATAGGTTTTTTTGTTAAACAAACTACCCCAAACTTAGTGACATAAAAGAACAACAATTTATAATCTCACAATGCTGTGCGTCAAGAATTCAGGCAGGACTCGACTGGATGATTCTACTTTATGTGGCATTAACTGGGGTGACCAACTGGTACTTAGTAGTAGAAAGGCTGGTGTGCAGCACAGGTGGTCTCACTCACATGCCTGGTGCCTTGGTAGAGATGGTAGGAAGACTGGACTCAAATGGGACTGTTAGGGGAGTGCATAGATATGACCTCTACATGGGGATCTCAGGGTAAGCACACTACTTATGTGGTATCTCAGGGTTCCTAGAGGGCACTCTAAGGACAGGAAGTAGAAACTATCAGTTCCTTTGAAACTAGTACAGTGTCAATTTTGCCATATGCTATTAGTGAAAACATTCAGAGTGCACCAGACTCAAAGTAAGGGACATGAACTTGTTTGTCTCTTGATGGGAGAAAAACTGCAGCCATATTTAATCTGCCACACATGAGTAGATATAGGACATACAGTATTGATTAAGGAAGAGAGAGATCTGTAACATAAAAACTTTCACAGCCTATGCTTTCTTCAACAGTATCTATATCTCCAAGGCCATATACCAGACACAATGGGTTGGAAGCCAATAAGATGAAAGGAAAAGTACTGAGGTTAGTGACAAAGGGGAAAATAAAATAATATAAAGTGAGAGGGAGCTCGTGTATGCTAATAATGATGTATGCCAGGGACTTCAGAGAGTCCAAATGAGGGGTAAATAAGGGAAAAAAAAGTGTGATAATTTTTTCTTTAAATCAAGCCAGAGGGCTATCTCTTTGGACTGTGTCACTCTAGCACTCACTAATTTAATTGCATTTAAAATTATTTCCTTTTATGAATTTATTTAATTTTGTTATTATCAGACATTTTCTTAGTACCTTTGAAGAAAATGTGCTCCATCATTTCATATTCATGTTTTTTTTTTTTACTTTTGAAAATTCAAATAATTTAGAAGAGAGAGGAAGTATGGAGGATGTGTGTGCATGTGGTGTGTGTGTGTGTGTGTGTGTGTGTGTGTGTGTGAGAGAGAGAGAGAGAGAGAGAGAGAGAGAGAGAGAGAGAGAGAGAGAGAGCACGCACACTGGGGCAGCATTTATTATTTCATCCTTCTTAATTGTAGACTTGGCATAAAAATCTGCCAAGGTTTCTCCAGGGCAAGACTCTGCCAGCTGTTGAGAGGCAACAAAACCCTCCTATTTCTAATTTGACTTTTACAGAGTGTTTTGGTATTTGGTTACTAAATTAAGCTCTCCTCTCTTCCCTAGCTCTAAACAGGTAGCTCTTACTCTTCAAAAAATACATTTTAAGGCTCCAAATGTTAAATGTGAACAAGTTTATCAAACTAAATACATTAATTTCTATTGCTTACATGTTGTTCATATCTAAGGAAGAAAATATCATAACTTAGTTTATAAATTTGAATGTTTTAAGTTAAAGGTAGATCACCTTCAAATCTGAACCTAAAAATCAGCAACACTGTAAGTGAATGTCTGACCCTAATTTGTTCATCAATAATTTATCAGTTATCAGTATTGCAGACTGAATCCCTTAAGCACTTGGAAATAAGGGAAATGAGATTGCCTGCTCAGAATCAAGCAGTTAGGTCCACATCAGGGAGATATGAAAGAGATACTTTAAAGAGGAAAAATGGCTTGCAGACCTGCAAGATTTGACTGTAATCAGACTAAAGATATGAATTTAGTGAAAAGACTGTCAGCCAGATGGGAGATTATCAGCTATGAAAGCATATAAAAAGGGAGCTCGCAAAGGAACACCACACTGTGAAAGAGAAAATCAATCACCAAAAAGTAATGACATGAATAAAATATCTTAATCATGTGTACAATTAACTAATAAAAACTATGATTACAAAGTCTAAAAATCTTAATCGTGTACCAAAGTAAAAATCATAGAATCATAAATGTTTAGATTTGAGAAGGACTTCAGGGGCATCTGACCTACCTTCTCCTCAACAATTCTCTTTCAGAAACATCCAAGATATTTTTGAACTTCAGTTTTTGCTCTATGCATATTAAGCTGCCCACTCCCCTTTAGGTCTAAGATGCCAGTGTGTCTGCCAATTGATGCTGTCAGTTCACTCCTGACTATAAAAGCAACACACATAAAACCAACATTGATTCACTAGTTAGATGAATTGTTTCCTAACATAAATAGGGAAACCGTTCATGTAAACAGATAGTGAAAAGCTGGGATTATTCTCAGACTCTTCGCTGGATTTTGGATTTGGATGGGCGCCTGGGGAAGAAGTGTATATTATGTGGCACTGACTTGCTTTTTCATTGCTACTTGATTTTTCATTGCATTTTCCCCCAGGCTACATAGTGGCAGGCCAACTGTAGGAAGGCACTAACACTGATGAAGAGTAAAAAGTATCCATCACATTACAGGTTCTATCAGCCTACTCATCATTTGTTTGCCACCAACTCTGAGTGGAGCATGATGCTACTTGTTTTTCATAATCGTGTCATGTAATTTGCACAACATGCCTTCAGTGTGAGGTTTATAATCAGATACTCTTGGAGATGTTAAGAAACTTGTCCATGATCATAGATTAGAACTTGTATTTGAACACGGGCCTACCTGGCACCAAATATCGGGGACGCACTAGCTGCCATGACAACGTTCTTTTACCAGGCTCCTTTTACCAATGCCTGTCTCTCCTCTTGTTTCCTGCCTGCATGCCACCCCCATAGTCTCCTAGTTCTTTTCTTTTTTTTAAAGCCTATTACAATTCATGTTAATTTTTAAAAATCATGCATTTGACATGCATCTGTTGTAGAAAAATTAGAAAATACAGATAAACTAAAAAATAATACCCAAAACAAAATAAAACAGACAGAAGTTGTTTCAACCGTAATTCTCTTATCCAGAAATAACCATTGTTAATGATTGCAGTACCAATACATCTTGAGGTTTCTTCTGTTTTTCTGAACACAGTAATAAATGCTATCATATTATAGCACTACTTTATATCCCACCCTTTATCATCATCTTTCCATTTCTGTAAGTAGCCATCTTCATCATTATGAATGTTTGGGCTTTTAGAAGCTGTTACATTGAATTTTATATCAACTGTCTCTAAACTCACTATTTTAAAAAATTATTTGCTTCGGACTATAGAATATTTGCTCATTATAAAAAAATTAATTATCACAGTAAATATATCATGCAACAGGTGAAAGTTCCCTTGCAGTTTGGTGAATGCACATACAGTTTTTCATATGATTTCTTTTGAAGTACTTTTGTTATTGGTTGATGTTTGTCTTTGAAGATTTCTTTATATGAATAGATACTCCAGTAATTTGAGATATTGGGATATATATACAAGGATAGAAAAAGTGTGTGTTGGTACTTGTATATTCTAATTAGGGGAAATGTCTTACTTATTTTGTAAACAAATAGAGATTATGATTAAACAAAAAATGTTCTCTTAGTATGTATCTATCCAAAGGTAACTGGGAGAATTCATTAAAAATGAAAACCTTGTAAATTAATGTAACTTAAAATTCTCCATTTTTATTATCTCTTTAAAGTTATCCATCATACTTTTCAGCCTCTTAAATATTATTCATTAATAATACTACTTCAAATATTTTATAAACAAAACATTGCTCTACAGTAGTGCTGGTGAAATATACATCTCTAAATTTGGAAATTCAATGTATTAGAGAAATATAATATAAACCACAATGCAAAGAATTTATATACTTCAAATATTCTAGCACCCTCATTAAAACAGTAACAAGAAACTGGTGAAAATATTTCATCTTAACATTGCATTTTATTTATGACCCAATAGATCCAAAACATTATTATGTCAATACATAATCAAGTTAAAATTAATGAGATATTTTACATTCTTTTTGCATTAAGTCTTCTAAATCTAGAATACATTCTGCACTTACAGCACATCTTACTTTGGACTTCACCATATTTCAAGATCCCACTAGCTATATATAGCTAGTGTCTACTAGATTGAAAGGCACAGCTCTAGATGTTAATAACTGTGGTGATAATAATAATTAGCCTTGCAGATTTAAGACTAAAGTACAGATTATAATCTAAATTTTTTTTTTTAAATCTAGGTTAAAAACAATGATTTGCCCTGTATTTCTATGGGAGTGCAGTTAGAGCCAATGGACTCCGGTTAGAAATCCAAACTAAGGTCAAGCAGAAAGGTAATTAATTAGTCTCAGTAAAAAAATAAATTAACCTGGGTCATCAATTACTGATTACATCATGACAAGTACATAGTAGATGTTTCATATGCTGTTCTTTGATTGATTGGGATTACAAGACTTTGGTCTTTTAGCACCGTGCTCTGGTCTTGAACACATTTCCAATAGGACACTGCAAAACTTTGGTAAACTGATTAATTATTTGTATGAGAGTACCACTTTTTGTTAGGAAATCACAGCTAGGTGATATCTATATAAAGATATAAGGCAGGCATAGAAGAGAAAACTTGGAGATATGCCAATATTCAGATTTTACTTAGTTTAGTTTTCATTCCATCACAAAAAGACAAAGGACTGGGAATTTTTGTTGGAGGTGAGTGGGGAAGTGAGCACTCTGATTTATTAGGGGAGATCTTATAATGTCATTGATAGGATTTATAATTTCTGTTACCGCTATCTACACAGGTGATAAGACATTGCTTGGGGGCAACTTGGAGTGTCTTTAATTCATTTTGGATCCTCTTTACATAATCTATTTGTGAATGAGTGAATAACAGTAGTAATTAATATTAATTAATATATAGCTATTTCCTTTCTTAAAAAATAATGAAAACAAATCTCACATTAAAAAATGACCTGTTTTCCAATAATGAAAATGAAAAAAAGAAAAGAGACACACACATATACACTGACACATGAGGAAGAGTCATAACATGAGAATAATACTCCAAAAGATTCCTTCCCTAAGAAACACATATTCCCTAAAGAGAAGAGAAAACCTGAATTTAATTGAGAAATATTTTTAATCAGACTGTGTGAGAATTCAGTGTTCTGATACTAAACAAGTCCACACATGACCCAGACTGAATTAGTTGACTTAATCAGTTTTTTATTACCTTTAAAGAGCAAGTTTTTTATCACCTAAAATATTTAATTGAAAAATATCCAGAATAAATGCTTTACCTTATCTCTTCTTTAATCCAACGATACTTTCAGAGCCTTGAGTTCACACAATCAGATTATTAAAATGTTGTTTCATGTTTGATGAAACCAAAATAGTAAAGAACCAACACTAATGACAGCATTTTCCTTAGCAGAAAAGTTCAGGCATATTTATTTACTATTTGCCTTGCGGTTTCTCCACGACGAACATTTCTCAGCTCATTTAGTTCATTAAGAAAAATGTGATTTGATTTTTATCCTGCATACATTAAGATTGTTTCTCCCGTTTACTTCAGATGATGAAAAAAGATGTCTACTGGCTGGATGAAGGTGATGAAATTTTCATTTTTATGTTTTATAGTTACAGCTTTAAGATTAGAGAAAGAAAAACGAAACAGGAAAGTACACGATACACTAATCTTGTAGAGCTCAAAGGGAAAGCTGCAGAACTCTGTAGGTGAGAACAGAAAAAAAAAATTTAAACAAAATGCTACAATAAATTATAAGGAATGTAAAACCGAATATAAATACTTAGGAACTATTCCTAAAACAGTGCTTTTCTTGTGCTGGTAAGGAGAGAAAGTTGCATTTAGCAATTTTTCAGTCTCTCTTTTTATTCCTCCTCAACTCTGTGATCTACATGACTACATAGATTGATGAGTACCCACAGCTTGCAAGAAATCTTTTATGAATAGCTCTGCCAAAAATATTTCTTCAAGTTGTACAAAATAAAAATTTTAAATTTAAATACACAATAAGCAATCATTTTTAGAATTGTAGTCTGTGGAACAACATCACCACTTAAAACTCAGAAAAAACGATTCCATGGGCAAATTTTCAGGAGGTGCTACATTTATTTCTCTCTTGGAGGTTTACAGTAGGCTTTTTCATATTAAGGTTTGGATAATTCCTGCAGTAAAGACTTTGTATCACCTAATATTTCCCAAATTTATTTCAACAGGAAGCCTCTTTAAAATTTAACATCTTGTGGAAAAACTGTTTAAGGAAAAAAAATATTTGGGGAAATGCTAACCCCAAATATTTACATTGGTGACAGCTCCAGATCTTTGAGGATTTCCAAATTTATAAACCCCAGAAATTCAGAAACTAAGAAACAGATGTTTGGGGATTTGCTAGCCTAGCTAAGTAACTTGTTTATCAGAACCAAAATCACAGCCCATGAGATTCAAATTTATGCTAGATGCTTTTATTACAAGCTCTTCATTTCACCAGATGTTTATGTCTCCGAAGAGCCATAAGGTGGTAATGTCTTTATTCTCATCATCGTTGAATAAATCATGGAACTTTTCTTGTGGTCACTGATCAGTAGTTGGAACTGCAAATAACAAATCTATGATTAGAGATGTAGGATAGTCACTTAATAGCTGTGTTATCTAGTTATTTCACATCTTTATGCCTCAGTTTCCACATTTATTCATTGGGATAATAGTGGTTCCTACTGCATAGAGTTCTTATAAAAGTTAAATGAATTAATATTTAAATTCTTAGAACAAGTGCCTGTAGTACAGTAAGCAGTATTTAAGGGTTGCTAAATTAAACATAAAATATTCTCTTCATCAGCCTTAATAGAAGTCATGGATTTGGATTTTGTAAACTCTGAATAGCAGTTTTGTCTCCTGATGTGTTGTAGGAAAATGGAAGGAAGAGAAAGAAAAACAGAAAGAATACCCATCTCACCTTCCACAGCAAATGCACCCATTGCTCCACATCCACAAAGCTGAGAAGGTTTTTATTTTTTAGTCATTTGTTGGGTTTGGTTTGTTTGTTTAAAATGTGGTCTTAGAACCAGCATCAGAAAGTAAAGTTGAAATTTCTATGTGCCACCTAGACAACTGGAATCAGAATTAGGATCTGTGTGGGTGTGGCTCAGAAATGTGCATGTTTAGCAGGTATATCTGGTGATTGTCCAACATACTGATGTTTAAGAACCCACACCAGACACAGCCCAAACTCTCCAAGCAGGGCTCCTTAGGGTCAGCCTCCTCTAGTCTCTTCAGGCTCACTCCGACGTCTGTTTGCCTAAGTAACACCAGCCTGAAAACCAATGGCTTTAATTTGTTAAGGGATTTTTCCCTCTGGTAATGAGAAGTCTACGATAGACAGTGCAGGGTCAAAGGAGTTGTTCTATCTTGTCTTGGGGCTACAAGCTCCTTGCATCTTTCTGCTCAGCCACCTTTAACACTGTGGCCACAGGGCGTTGTTCTTCCTCTGGGCATTATGTTTACATCCCCAGTGGGAAGAATGGAAGGGAAAAGGGCAAAGGGCCTATCCCAGCGGAGCCTCTCCCCTTTTAAGGAATTTGCTTGAAAGTCTTACTCCACAACAACCAATTTTAACTCATTAACCAGGCCTGGGCTACATTGCCATTCTTAACTCTTATCTGTAGGGAAAGCTAGGAAATGTCATGTGTTTTTTGTTGTTGTTTTGTTTTTCTGTGTATGTTTTTTTTTTTTAATTTGTTTCAGGTGTACAAAACAATGTAATAGTTAGACATTTATCGTTTATATCCCTCACACAGTGATAACCCCCATCCCCCCATCTACTACCTCTGACATCGCATACAACCATTGCATTTCCACTGTCTCTCTTTCCAGTGCTGTGAAATGTCATGTTTTAACTGGGCATGTTTTTATGCCCAACAAAATTGCAATAGGTTCTTTGACACAGTCTGTATTCCAGGCTTAAAGAAATGATGTTTTCTCAAGCCTTCACACCTCTGTGTATATGGTTTACTTGAATAAGACTGCCCTTTCCTGCTTAACTAGTACGTTTTCTTCTATTTCTTCAACATCAGTTCAAGTTATCCATTCTTCTGTGAAGGGTTCCCAAGCAACCCCAGACAGACCCTCCCTCCTTGTTTTATTTTCTTACCACTCTGTTATAGCTCTAGCATGCATTCTGACTTAGTAGGCCGAGATCGATGGCTTGCGTCCAGAAAACAACTATAGCAGTTGACGCCTAACAACTGCTTAGTAAATGTTTATTGAATGAAAGAATGAACAAATGAACATACAAAAATTTGAATGAACAACTGAACATATGAATGAAACGTGGAGCATTAAGCTTTTGGGTAAAATAGTGAATTCTGTTAGACTCTGTTCTTTTCTACTTACCATTCAGAGAAATGCCTACTATATGTTTGGAAAGATATTGTATTATGAAACTAAATGAAAGAAAGGAGGAGTACAGTAAAGAAAATGCCTGGCACACAATAAATATATGAGCTCTTCTGGTAGAGGACCCATGTTTATTACCTTTCATCTCTTATGCTTCGTGCCATGAAGACCTTGGTTCAGAGTAGATTTTTAATAAATTCTGAATAAATGGGCATTGAATTAAAAGGAAAAGAGAAAATAACCAAAGAGTTATCAGGCTGCTTCCTTCTCTTAAAACTCCAGCTGTATGTTATCCATGTCATTGTTCTGAGAGAATCATTTTAGGATGCAACAGATTAGTAATTAACAGTTAACAATAATTATTGCTCAAAATGACATTATATAGAAAGCTGGTATTTTTAACTTCTTTTAAAATAGGTGGGGTAACTGCATTGAGCATTCAAGCTTAAGCTTTGAATTTTTATAACCACACATGGTTATAACCGCCCTATGACTCTGTAGAATCATAAGAAACAATTTTATAACTACATATTGCTACTAGGATCTAATTATGAAAACCATTGCCTTCACACAGGAGTATGTTTTCGGAGGATTTTTTTTTGTCAATAAAAAAGAAGTACTTTATCTAATTCACGAATAATCTAGATATTTGTTTTTCAAATATTAAAGTGATGGATCTTAATTTGCGATCCAGGAGAAGGCTGGGACTTAGCCTCTTTGTAAGATAATGGTGATGAAAGGCTGGCTTTGTGTGTGGGGAGCATCTGCTGACTCTTGTACCATATTAAAGACCCAAATCTACTCTTTAGAGTGCCCAGTCCACTGTTAAAATCGGAAAGAAGGAGGGTAGCTAAAGAAAAGAAAAAACGTACCCCTTTTTCATGCCCAGGGAATAATAGGAAAAACAAAATAGAAGTCAGAAGTAGGATATCAACGTTTCCTCCCTTCCTGACTAGTAGGATTCAGAAGAAAAGCACATTCTAGAAGTTGAGGGGGAAAGCAAGGCAAGGTGTGGCCTACTTTGGAACCCTGGGAAGGAACTACCTTGGTAATGGCCTGATAATAACCTGGAATTGTTGCTCCCACTTTCCTGAGGTTCAGAGTTTCTGAGCCACCCTCAGTTCCATTTATCATAGACACTGAATCAAGAACCACCGTGTCTAAGCCACAGAGGCTGGGGTAAACAGCCGAGCCAGTGAGCCACAGGGTGGACCCGGCAGAGAATCAGCTGCTAGCTTTAGGTTTATATAAGGCAATCAATTGAAATGTGCAAAAATTTAAAGCACAGGGAATAATGCCAGATTTCAATTTCCCCAGGAATAATGCCAGTCAGAAATTATTTGTATATGAGTCATTTATGCATAGGAGAGCAAACTATTTGTCTTTTGAAAACGATTTGGCTGAGTTTGGCATAGATATTGAAGACATAAAACATCAATACTGCCATGTATTGATATTTATTTATTTCACATAGAAAGGAGAGGATACCATTGCTTTAAATTTTATCGGTATTTTATCAGTACATGATTATGAAATTAAATAAAACAGCTACTTTCTTTCTTTCCTTTTTTTTTTTTTTTTGTCTTGTTTTGCTTTCTAGAAGTGGCCATGGGAGATCACAGACAGGAGGGGAAAGGAAGCAATTTTGATGGGAAAGATATCTTTCATCATATATTTGAAAACACACTTTATATGAATGACATATGATACCCTATTCTGTATCCTCAAGGAATTAAAAATCTAGCTAAAGAAATTTGTTTAAGAACATTAACTTAAAAGGGAGTGTAAACACAAAAGCTAAGTGGTTTATCAAGGATTAAATGCAAGGTTATTAAGAAGTTTGAAGGAGAGAGTTCAGTATTAGACAAGTCTCTAAGAAAGGAAGCAGGATTGACGCAATTCTTAAAGATTACATACAACTTGATTAGAAGTGAAAAAAGAAAGCCATGGTGATATAGATGTGGACATTCTAGGCTGTCCACATAGCATTTGCAAAAGCAAAAAAGAAAAGAAAGACATTCTGGGGAATCCAGTCCAGTGTTGTGAGCAGTTTGTTAGTATTAATAGTAGAGATAATAGCAGGAAGGTAGATACAGATTAAGCCAGTCCTTCAAAGCCAGAAAGAGTAGTTTATTCTTTTGGGGAGAAACACTGAAGATTCACTGTAGCTTCTTGAGCAGCAAAGTGGCTCTAGAAATAGAGATTTGGGTATATTTATCACCAAAGGGAGGGGCAGAAGACTAGCAAGAAAGTGAGGCAGATGCTATAGAACTGATTATATGGGTGGGGCAGAAGCAATAAAAAGGAACGGAGAAAAATCGAATTAAAGAATTGACAGAATTTAATGACAGAAAAATTACACATGGTGACTATTAATCCTGGTTTCCTGGTTTATATTTGTTGTACCAATGCAGTTACTGATAGTACTCATTGAATGTAGGTGATAAATTGTAGTGTCATTTTATATATTGGAAAACAGCTCTTAGCGCAGACAGCTGTGATGATGAAACTGCCTTGCAGTGCCTCCAACAAATACAGGGATGATGAGCATCCAGAACAGGGAAGAATTTCATTTTGGACCCAATTAGAGGGAGGAGTAGCAGGATTTCAAAGTGTAAATGCCCAATAGACAGTTGAGATAAAAGACAAACTGAGATGCACGTTCCAGAAACCAATTTTGCAGCCATCTGCATTCTTGTTTTGGAAAAGCCAGTTGGTACCAAGCTCCACACTTTGATTCGGAACATGAGAAGATGAACTGAACAAGGGAATTAACTACATCCAGCCCACTTTACCGGAAGTCCACATACCATCAAAGGTCACGAGAAGTGAAAGACTACCATTCCGTGGAATAATCTTTCTTTATTAAATTTATTGGGGTGACAATGGTTAGTAAAATTATATAGGTTTCAAGTGTACATTTCTATAAGAGTTTGACTAAAGGAACCCCACATGTTCCTCAGCCTAACATTCCAGCCCACTTCTCACTATTTCCCTTCACAAATATTTGAATCCAGATGATTGTGTCCAGACTAATTCAGTCACTGCCTGCTGTTAATGCAGGCCGCCCCCTCCTTCTTGCCCTCAATTCTGTTACCTTATGCCTACCCCCATTTCCCACCTCTCCCTTCTGAAGTCTTTCCCTTGCTTCTCCAACTGCCCATTTCCTACTAGTGCTTTAATGCCTATTAATTTCTAACTTCCCTATGAAGTTTTCTTTACAGCACCAATACACTGCAGTCTGTAGTGTATGATCTCATAGCACTTAATGTCTTTACCACTAATTTGATTCCTATTTAATCACATACAGTACTTGCATTGTGGCATCCATTTTTCTGTGGTCTGGTATGTTCAACCACTCTGTTATTTAACTTACAATATACATAGCTAATCTCCTCAAGGTTATGTGCCATTTGAAAGTGGAGCTGCCATACCTCTCTTCTTGATTTGGTGCTAGTCTATATTTCTCAGAAACAAAATAAAGTATTTTAATTGCCTTTTATGTTGATGAGTGAATTCAAATTCTAACACTGTTACTAATGCATTTTCAGAATATCACTTCAATTTTTATTACAAACTATATCAATTATATCCTTTACCAGACTTGATTCTGGTGTTTTGATGACATTTGACAAAAAACATGAGTTCTTTCACTTTTTTCAAATATATTTTTTACCAAACATATAAGAACAGTATCATTTACATTTAAAAGTCATATTTATTTAGCCTGCTGTTTAGTGTCATATAACACAGTGTAATGTAGTAAACAGAAAACACTCAACATCCAAAGTTAGAGCTGTATATTTCACCAAATTAACAAGGATACAAACTGATTCACATTTCCAAGGTGGCAATGGCGTTGAGTTCAGAGTGATCCTTTTTTTCCCATTCTTGGTGAATGTATCGATGAAGTTTAATTACAAAATCATTGGACAAATGCAAGATCTTTGTCTCTCTCCCACAGCTACCATTGCTACAGGTGTATTTACAAATAGCAGCCTCATAAGTTATTAAATAGAATGTACCTCTTTGTAACACAGGGGGTGGATGAAAAAGGACTTCTTCCAGTTTTACAGAGAAACTCCAAGATGGGTGGTTATAATAAATTGGGCAGAAATTGGACCATGATATGTATGAGACAAGGTATTAAGGAAATTATTACAGTAGGATTCCACTTTATTTTCAAAGCTAACTCTCAAATTCGAACGTAGATGTTTCTTACATCATCTGTTTAATATGAGCTCCAGAATATAACCTGTCATGGGAGACAGGCATTGTAGATTGATCGAGAAGTTAACCTTCATGAGCTTCATCAGCACAACTTCTGTAAGATCAGCTGTTATTTACTGAACATCCATCCATCTTTCCTCCAGAAACATGAGTGATGTTCTTATATTTTTAATTTGCACTTAATATATATGTTAAAAAGCCAGTGTAAATAGCTAGAAATTGAATGACTAGACATGTATGTTTGAAATTCAAATAGTGGCATGGGAAAATATTTTTACTATAGTAAGTACATCTCTGATGTCTTCAGAGGAAATTGAAGAGTATTTTATTGACTAAGATCAAACATTCTGTAATTACCACCTAGAGGCACAAAGTAAAATTGTAGCAAGTAGAGGCAGCATTAGGTTGCATCACATAGGCAGGCACCATTCTAGTATGTGTATGCCCAGGCATTTCCTTGGAGAGTTCACATAGGTTTACCAGAGAATCCTTCATGCCACCTGCCATTCTATGGCAGTCTTAATTGCTTACTCTATCATGTCTGAGTTCAGTTTTTTTTTTTACATTTGAGGGCCTCAACAAACATCAAATAACTGGAAAGCAGAAATAGGTAGTTCTGGTTAATTGAAATGCATAGGTTTTTCCTCCAACTTTTAATGAAATATTTATAAAAATTGTCAATCCATTATTTATATATCTCAATATGCATGAATCTTTTTAGCATGATTCTTGTCATCTGAACATGTTATGCTCCTGCATGTAAGCCGTCAGTATGTCCATATTCCCTGCTGAATCAAATGCATGTCTTTCCATGAGACAAAGGGGACTTTCTTCAGGACCTGACTCCAACCTGCATTCCCCAAAATTCCCCACCTCAAGCCCTAGACTCCAGCCATAGAAAATTACCTTCAGTTCTTAGATGTGCAGTGTCTTTCACAGCCTGTGGCTTTGCCCTGGGAGTCAGAGTGGTTTTTAAGATTACAAATTTGATCATTTCATTAATCTCTCTTTTTAAATCTTACAATATCTTCACTGATACTGCCCATGGGTATTTCTTGATCTGGCTCCACCTACCTTTCTAGAGCCATCTAGAACAGAACTAAATGAAATAGAGAACAAAAAGACAATAGGAAAAATTAATGTGACAAAGACCTGGTTCTTTGAAAAGATTAATAAAATTCACAAATCCTTGGCTAGACTCTTATGGTTAAAAAACTCAAGATAAACAAAGAAAAGACACTAATAGACAAAATCAGAAATCAAAGAGAGGAAGTTATCAGGGATGCCACAGAAATACAAAGGATCATCCAAGAATACTATGAAGGACTATATGCCACCAAATTCAATAACCTAGAAGAAATGGACAAGTTCTTAGAAACATATAGCCTTCCTAGGCCGAATCATGAAGAACTGGAAAATCTAAATAGACTGCTCACCAGTAAGGAAATTAAATCACTCATCCAAAATCTTCCCAAAAGCAAAAGTTCGGGACCAGATGGCTTCACTAGTAAATTCTACCAAACCTTCAAAGAGGATCTAATACCAGTCCTGCTCAAACTCTTCCAAAAAACTGAAGAAGAGACAGTACTCCCAAACTCATTTTATGAGGCCAACATTACCCTGATATTAAAACCTGGTAAGGATAACACAAAAAAGGAAAACTACAGACCAATATCTCTGATGAATACAGACGCAAAAATCCTGAAAAAAATTCTAGCAAATCGAATGCAATAATGCATTAAAAGGATTATTCATCACGACCAAGTGGGGTTCATCCCAGGGGCACAAGGATGGTTCAACATATGCTAATCCATCAATGTGATACCTCTCATAAACAAAATAAAAGACAAAAATCATATGATTATATCAATTGATGCATAAAAGCGTTTGACAAGATACAAGATCCATTTATGATTAAAACACTTAATAAAATAGGTATAAAAGGAAAACACCTTTGCCATATATGACAAACCCTCAGCTAATATCATAATTAATGGTGAAAAACCGAAGCCCTTTGCTCTATGTTCAGGAACATGACAGGGCTGTCCCCTATCACCTCTGCTTTTCAACATAGTGTTGGAAGTCCTTGCCAGAGCAATCAGGAAAGAGAAAGAAATAAAAGGCATTCAAATTGGGAATGAAGAAGTTAAATTGTCACTCTTTGCAGGTGACATGATGCTATATATATAGAAAACTCTAAAGACTCCACTTATTAGAAACAGTAAATTGCCGGCTACAAAATCAACGTACAAAAGTTCATTGCATTCCTTATGTTAACAATGAAATCTCAGAAAAAGAAATTAAAAAAAAAATTCCTTTTGCAATTGCAACAAAAATAATAAAATGCCTAGGAATAAACTTAACCAAGAATGTGAAAGACCTATATGCTGAAATCTATAAGACATTTTTTAAAGAAATTGAAGAAGACACAAAGAAATGGAAAGACACTTCGTGCCCATGGGTTGGAAGAATCAACATATTTAAAATGGCCGTATTACAGAAACCAATATACAGATTTAATGCAATCCTCATCAAAAATCCCAATGGCATTTTTTAAAGAAATAAAACAAAAAGTGATCACATTTGTATGGAACCACAAAAGACCCTGAATAGCAAAAGCAATCCTAAGAATAAAGAACAATGCCGGAGGTACTACACTCCCTGACTTTAGCTTGTGCTACAGGGCAACAATAATCAAAACAGCATAGTATTGTCAGGAAAACAGATGCACAGACCAATGGAATAGAATTGAGAACACAGAAATAAACCCACACAAATATGGACAGATAATTTTTGACAAAGAAGCAAAAAGCATACAATGGAGAAAAGACAGCCTCTTCAATAAATGGTGCTGGCAGAATTGGAAAGCCACGCGCAGAAGAATGAAACTGGACTGCTATCTGTCACCAAAATTAACTCAAAATGGATCAAAGACTTAAGCATAAGACCTGAAACAATAAACTGTATAGAAGAAAACATAGGTACTAGACTTACGGACCTTGGGTTCAAAGAGCATTTTATGAATTTGACTCCAAAGGCAAGGGAAGTAAAAGCTAAAATAAATGAATGGGACTATATCAAACTTAAAAGCTTCTGCACAGCAAAAGAAACCATCAACAAAATAAAGAAGGAACTCAACAACAAAAATATAAACAACCCAATTGAAAAATGGCAGATGACCTAAAGAGACATTTCTCCAAAGAGGACATACAAACGGCAAACAGACATGGAAAAAGACTCAACATCACTAATCATCAGAGAAATGAAAATAAAAACCACAATGAGATATCACCTCACCCCAGTTAGAAAGGCTATCATCAACAAGAAAAGTAATAACAAGTACTGGAGAGGCTGTGGAGAAAAAGGAACCCTCATACACTGTTAGTGGGAATGCAGATTGGTGCAGCCACTATGGAAGGCAGTGTGGAGGTTCCTCAAAAAATAGAATTACAATATGACCCAAAAAAATCTGGGTAGAAAAAGGAACCCTCATACACTGTTAGTGGGAATGCAGATTGGCGCAGCCACTATGGAAGGCAGTGTGGAGGTTCCTCAAATAATAAAATTACAATGTGACCCAAAAATATCTGGGTAGATAATCTTTCCTTACCTAAAAGTGTATGCATAAAGACAAGTGTGCTCCAATGTTCATTGCAGCTTTATTTATGGTGGCCAAGACATAGAAACAACCAAAATGTCCTTCGAAAGATGAATGGATAAAGAAGTTGTGGTATATATACACAGTGGAATACTATTCGGATGTAAGAAAAGATGAAATAGTACCATTTGTGATAATATGGATGGATCTTGAGATTATAATGCTAAGTGAAATAAGTCAGACAGAAAAAAGTAGAGAACCATATGATTTCACTGATATGTGGTATATAAAACTGAGAATAGCAAAAGAACAAGACAAACAAATGAAGGAACGAAAACTCATAGACAATAGTTTAGGGGTTATCAGAGGTAAGGGGGAAAGGGGGCTCTAGAAGAGGGTAAACGGGGTTTAATATATGGTTATGGAAAGAGAACTGACTCTGGGTGGTGAACATACAAGGTGAGATATGATAATGTATTACAGAATTGTACACCTGAAATCTATGTAACTTCACTAATAATTGTCACCCCAATAAGCTTTAATTTTTTAAAAAATGTAATTCAAGTAGTAAATAAAAAAGGTGTAGAATATAGGACTGATTCTACATATATGATGTGTATCAACTTTTGTGACTTATAAGTTCCCAATAACATTTGGTTTACTTATAAATATGCCTTTTCTCCTAAAGGACAATTTAATAAAAAAATTGATTACTTGAAATTTGAGAACTCACTGAACAAAACAAATCAAATGACAAAACTCTATTTAGTACAATTAGTATATATTGAAGTCCTGGACTAAACTCTGAAGTAAAAAGAAGAATAAGATGGAGCTCTGCCCTTCAAAGTTAACCACCTCACGGAAGAAACAGACATTCAAATACAGTTATCCCTTAGTATCTGCTGGGGATTGGTTCCAGGACCCCCACAGATACCAAAATTCATGATGCTTAAGTCCTTTATATAAAATGACATATTATTTGCCTATAGCCTACACACATCATCTCGTATATTTTAAATCACCTCTAGATTACATGTAATACCTAATACAATGTAAAAGCTATGAAAACAGTTGTTATATTTTATGGTTTTGGGAATAATGACAAGAAGATGTGTGAAGCCTACCTGTTCAGTACAGATGCAGCCATTGGAAGCCTCACTACATAGTGCACATCGCCAATAATGTACCATTTTTTTCTAAAGTTTTTGATCTGCATTTGGTTGAATCTGTGGATGCAGAATCCATGGATATGGAAGCCAACTGTAATTAAATCCAGAATAATACCTAACATTAATATAGCAATTACTATATGCCAGGCACTGTTCTAAGCAGTTTATAATGATCTCATTTAGTCTTTGCAAATTACATAAGCTGTTGGTGTTATTGTCTTTATTTTGAAGATGAGAAACCTGAGAGAGGCCAAGTGGCCATCTATGATCAAACAACTAGCCCAAAGTGGCAGGGCTAAAGTTTGAACCCAAGAGGTCTGGCTCCAAAGTTCATGTGTTTTAATGTCAGTTTCTAACACCCTACGTTTTCAAACACATCAGTGTGATGCATAAAATCATATATACATGTAAAAACAATATCATGAAATATTATAAAGAAGAAGTAATTTTGTTGAGAAAGTAGTAATTAGGGGAAACTTAAGAAAGAAGGCAACACCTGAAGCTGGAGACAAGGCATAAATACTGAATCAGAAACATGTCCCCGTCCCACCATGTACCAGCTACATGGCTTTCTGAGCCTAAGTTTCCATCTTCAAAATCATGACAATAATACCCTCATCATAGGTTTATTATGAAGATTAAATCAGATAATGCAAATTAATGTATTTTCCCTAAATGGCTGCAACAATATTCCTGATTTCACCTTTGCTTCCAGAACCTGTTTCCTAGAGGTGGAGTCTATGTCCCTCCCCTTGAACCTGAACAGACCTTTATGACTTTTCCAGCCATCTTTGTGATTTTTGAGGCTGGTCATAAAAACTAATACAGCTTCTACCTGGCTGTCTCTTGGGGTGATTGACCTTGAAACCCAGCCATGAGCTATGAGGAACCCCGGACCTCAGGGTGATACCCAGTGAAGAGGCACTAAGGCTCCTGGTCCTCAGCTGTGGCTCCTTCTAACTTGCCAGCATGATGGTGAGCCATCTTGATAGCAAATTCTTCTGACCGTCACTGGGTGAGGCAGAGACAAAGCTTCCTCACAGAACTTAGCCCAAATTGCAGACTCATGAGCAAAATAAATGAGTTGTAAACTTGTGGTACAAAACAAGAGGTAACTGGAACATATTTAAATCAGATAATATATATAAAGCCCTTAATATGGTACATGACTTACAATACATGTTTAATTAAAGGTGTTAATTAGTAATGTTATACAGTAGAGGTTAGGATGACAGACCTGGGAATTGGTCTGCTTGGGTTTAGATACTAGATCTTCCACTTTTTAGCTGAGTAACTTAAGGCACATTACTTCAGCTCTCTATGCTTCAGTTCCTCATTTGTAAATGGAGATAACCATTATACTCATTTCATAAAGTTGTGGTAAGAATTAAATGAATTTCTGTTCCCCACATGTGCCATGATCTTCATCATGGTGAAACCTTTATAGTAGATGTTTCTCCCCCTCCCTGGTCCTTTGTATAGGTCTCAAGTTATCTAGGTCATCCTCGAGGAAACTTTTGACCTTCCATGTTTAGATGGCCCTCATGTGTTCCCAGAGACCTGTGAGCTGATTCGCTGACACTACTGGGTACGGCTTTCTTTGCACAGAACTCCTCAGCAGGTACCTGTGTAAGTGGTCAGGGTCACAGCTTGTGCTTCTGGCATGGCTATTGAAGCACAAATCTGTTCTAAACTCAAGGTTGCCAAGTGAGAAGGAAGGCTTTTCTCCTTCCCTCCCACCATTTTCTTTTCTTTTCTCTTTTCTTTCCTTTCCTTTCCTTTCTCTTTCTTTTAATGCACTGTCTTGAAAAGGATATAAAGCGATGCTGTTATGACTCGAGATCCTGAAAATCTGTCTTTTCAGGTTTAACTTCACTCACATATAAGGACTGGAGATGAGTCCATGAGGCCTGGTCTGGCAGACAGTTAAAAGGGCAAATGCCCTGCTTCAGTTACCTCTCCTCTATGACCACCAAAGCTCTGCTGCTTTAATCTTAGTCTCTATACTCTCTTTTTGTTCAGAATAATTCCTAGGGTGCTTCACAAATCCTTCTTGGAAATGGAAGTCTGAAGATTCCATCTCCACATTTCAATGAAAATGACCAAACTGGTCTAAATCTCAGTAATAGATAAATCCTTGGTGAAAGTTGGACTCTCCATTGTATTGAGAAAACATTATCTCCTACATATTCTCTGGAGTGTGTGTGTATCTGTTTCTCTTAAATACAGGGATGCTTTTTAATTTCTTACCCTGTGATAATATCTATTCTTGCTTTTCAAACGAGTGAAATGTAACTTCATATACAAAAGGCAAATAAGTCAGCGGCAAGAAAAGATGAAAAGAGCAGTTGGCTCAAGAGCACACAAAATCATCAGCAAGTGTGACTATCCAGCCCAGAACGGCTTCTATAAAAGTCAGGAAATGGTACTCAGGGTAATAAATGTTCAGAGTTAGTTACTGGAGCTTTTAAGACATTCATATGCAATATAGCCCCTCTGCTTTAGTCAAACTTCTCTTATGTTTTCTGGCATTTGAATGAAATGATTCCTGATTTTATTACATTTTTTAAATTCAGTTAAAAGTCTTAAAGAAAAGTAGCACAAATTGGTGATGTGAGTATGAAAATATCAGTTCAGTACTCAACACGTTCCACATTCATTCTCACCTTCCATGGCCATGACCCAATTCATAGTCATTCATTTTTTCCATAAATATTTATTGAGTAGCCATAGGCAATATGTAAACCAATGAACATGCTTGTGTTCCAATAGAGCTGCATTGATGGCCATTGAAATTTGAACTTGATAAAATTGTCACATACCACAAAAATGGTATTCTTCTTTTTTATTTTATTTCAACCTCAAAAATGTAAAACCAGTTTTAGCTCATAGGTTGTACATTGACAGGCAGGGGTTGGATATGGTTCATGGACTATAGTTTGCTGACATCTGGCTTAGAGAATGTGGCATTTGAGTTCCACTAAAAGATGAGTAGGAATTTTCCAAGCAAATAAATGCATTCTAGGTAGGGGAAATAGCATTTGGCAAAGACATAAGTAGGTGAACAGGCATGAGTCCTTTGAAGAGCCATAAAAAGTAGGATTGGCACTTATGGTTGGAGGGAGTAGAAGACACGGGGAAGGAAACGGAAGGATTCCTGTGTACCATACTGGGAATTTGACCTTTACTGAGTAGGCATTGGGGAACCATTGTAGAATCTGTAGCCTAATGAGGTTTGTATTTTAGAAGGTCACTCTAGCTGCAAGTTGAAAAACTGATGAGAGTAGTCCAAGAGAGAAAGAAAGAAAATGAGGAAACGATTTTGGTAATTCAGCAAAAGACACACAGAACTGGTCATCTATTAGTTCCATGAAATTCTCTGTTTTCCTCCAGGTGCCATGTCCTTTATTGACTCAGGACCATTTCAGGTGATATTCCTTCCTTCTGGAATTTGTTACTTCTTTTACATTACTTAACTCCTTTTAATCCTTTAGGTTTCGATTTTAATGTCATTTTCCCAGAAAAGCCTTCATTGACCCTTCACGTCAGGATTCACAGCCCGGTGATACACAAAAATGGGACCTTGTATCCAAACCCAGGATATCTGTTCAACATCTGCTTTCTATGCTAGACTGTAAGCCACACATCCACCACTATATCCCGGTACCGACTTCAGAGGAGATGCTCAGTGAATATTTGCAGTGGCCAATACTTTCCCAAGCAGAATTTCAGGACTTTATAACTGAATGGACTACATGGTGGGATAATATAGGGTTAAAGATAATTCCTAGATTTGGGTGTCAAAATGGTTGATAGGATAAGGAGAGAGATTAGAAGGTGGCAATTTTATCTGAGGTAGTTGTAGAAATGTTGATTTTGACATTCCTATCAGACACCAGAGGAGACACACCAAGAATCATTTTGTCTGTTTCCCACTAGTTAAGCTGATCATTTTACCTTTGTAGTAGTGATTTCAATAACCTATGCCCTGGCTCCTATTTTGAATTCTTTCCATCTAACATATGCTAAGATCTAGAGCTCTTTACCCTAAACATCACTTCTATTATGTTATCTCCTGCTTCAGAAATTGGTAGAAGGCAAATCCAAAGTCACATTTTCCCAACCTGGAATCCAAGTCCCTTTCAATTAATATAATTTCAATGATTTGCCTCATTCCCTTGGTTCCCCATCATAAGTATTCCCTGGTCAGACTGATCATCTCATTTTCCTCCAATTTTCACCATTCTCTTTCTTGCCTTCCTTTGTTCTGCCCCTCTGTCTAGAATTCTAGAATTCTCTCTGTTTTGTTTTGTTTTGTTTTGTTTTGTTTTGTTTTGTTTTTTTGGCCAACCTGAAGCTTATCTTCCTCAAAAGACCAATTTAATTTCCATTTCTTCCTTGATGCCTCCTTGAGCCGATTAAATATACAATACTTGCCCTTCTTTGAATTGCCGTAACTCATATGGACTGTTGCTCTGTTAATAATAATGCTACCCTTTTGGGGAGCCTAGTATGGAACAGCCCCTCATGTGGTCTTATTTTATCTGTGCAACAGTCCTTCTGAGGCAATTATTCACTTTCTGAAATATGAAGACCCTGAAACTTAGAAAGTTTAATTTTAACTCCACCAAAGACTCACAATTGGTAAATAGTGCTTCCAGATCTATGTACACAGCCCACACTGCTACTTTAGCATGTTGTAGTGGAAGGAAATTTTCATTTTTTAAATCTGGGCTTAAGAAATGTGAAGTTCTCACTTTTACCTCTTCCTCACAGAATCAGTATAATGTGATGGGCCCTGGGTTTGGAAGCCTAGGATTAGGATGTCCCTGTCCCAGATGAGTGACCACAAAGAAATCACAGAGACTTCCATGCCCTCTATCTACTCATCTAAGAAATGAAAACTCAGGCTGTTTAAAGAAAATAAAAATAAGATGATTATGTGATAATACTTTGAAAATTATGAAGCAATAGACTTTATACAAGTATTGTTGCTGTCATTAGAGGGCTTGAGTAGAATTTCAAGACAAAGAAAAAGTTTAAAAGTCATAGATAAAATGAAGCTGAAGAGAATAAGAAGTTGTCAGCTTAGGCATTTACCAAAGAAAGTGATTTAGGTATTTATTGAGGATCGGTTACCAGGGATAAGATAGATTCAGTGGATGATTTTTAAAAAGGTAAATATAACACCTGGTAAATATAACACCTGGAAAGAAACTTTCTTTCTTAAGGCATATACTGCGTATGTATATCCTCATTATATATACATACACATATATGCATATATAAATATATATGAATGATGTCGTTATATATTTAATTTGCTTAATTCTCTTTACTTAAAGCTCTACCTTGGCAATTTTCAACTGACTTGATTATATTTTATAATTATCTCCTTACACATATGTCTTCAGGATTCATCATTGTACTTCGAGCATCGAACATCAAACCTTGCATATCAGTATTTAATGTGGAAGAAAAAAAAGGAGGGAAAGAGGAGGAAAGGGAGGCAGGGAGAGACGGAGAGCTAAGGGAGGAAAGAAACTAGTTCACTTTGTGAATACTTGATTTTTTCCCTGAAGAATTTTCTCAACAAAGGAGACTTTTTAATTTTAGAGTCACAATGATCATCTAACTACAGGTCTTCTTCTTCCCTTGAACACAGATTTTATTTCCAGATCATTTTCCTTCCTTTGGCTTTTTTCTACATTCTTTGTCTAATCCATAGCCTTGCTGATTCATCACGTAAAGTCAACGACTACAATTTTTATTTAATCAAAAACCAAGTAAAAGTATGATATATTGAATGAATAAATCATGGAAAGCACCATATAGTCAGTGAAATTTCAAGATATGTTTCCCTGACTATGAAGACTTTTCAGTAAGTTTTGGCAGATGCCCCCTAAACATGTGGTCTAGTAAAAAGAAGTGATCTGAGTCATCACCTAGGTTTGGAAAACCCCGCTCCCACTACTAGATTTAGGTGTGTCACTCAGTGTTTATGACTCTTCAATGTCTCATTTATAAAAAGAGGGTAAAAATTCCTATCCTGAAGAGAGTTTGGGGGAAGGTTAGAAATGATGTACATAAAACGGGGGCGGGGGGTGGGGGGCGGGAGATGAGGGTAAGGGGGATCGAATATATGGTGATGGAAAGAGAACTGACTCTGGGTGGTGAACACACAATGGGATTTATAGATGATGTAATACAGAATTGTACACCTGAAATCTATGTAATTTTACTAACAATTGTCACCCCAATAAATTTAATTAAAAAAAAAAAAAAAAAAACATTTAGCAAAATACTGTGCTCATAGAAGGAAATAAAAAGTATTATACAAAATGCTTGAGTTTTTGTCAAATGAATATGACAGATATTACAGATAGTAAGTTCCTTAGCAATGAGCAATTTAAAGCAGATATATAAATGGCTATGAACAGTGAGTGCCTAAGAAGGTAGTAAGGACATAATAAATATTGATCAATTAATTGAACAGTAGATATTAAATGCATTCCAAAATACATGAAATGATTAATAAAGATTATTTGATGATGATGATGTTTCTGTTGCTCAGATATTCACATCTGATTCATTCCATTGGTGGAGGGAGTGAAATAGTGATGCCCTGTGATATTAAACATTGCCAATCATACTATTAAAAAAACAAAAAAACAAACTAGTCTTAGGATCTTAGAAAAAATACTACAAGTAACCAAACCTAGTGATTAATAGCAAGAAAGAATTCTTGAGAAATGGTTTTGTATGTAGGTCTGTTTCAATTATTGTAAAACAGCATAAGTAATGCATCAACATTGTAAAGCTTGAGAGAAACTAAGAGAAAAGTAAGCAAAGGCATGACGGAAAGTAACATAATGGATGAGGTGTTGAGGCAGCGCTACTCAGCCTGCCCTCACATGAATTCTGTGTAAGCTAGAAGGGCTCAAAGTAGCTTTCTCACAGAATACACCCTCAGCTCCCCAGAAAGAGAAATCCATGTTCTCTCTTGGCCTGGTTCGTGTGTATACTCATTTTACCCTGAAAAATAGTGAATCTCTGAACTCATAATAAATTCGACAAGTCATCTCTTATTTATGAAATAAATTTCATACAAACACTTCAGTGAACTAAAGCATATGCACTTCTCACTCAGACAATGGGTCCACATACTTTCTAAAAGTTTTAGTCTTCTTCATCTTCTATGGTATTAAGACAGAATGATGCTGTCCCTGTACAGAAGTGTGCCTGCCCGAGACTGTTTGCCTAGCGTCCCTTCCACTTGCGTGTATTGGTTTTCATTTGGCAAGCTGCCTGTGCTTGCCGTGACTCTTTCCTATCACATCACAAGCTATAGGACAGCTGAACTTAAAACCTGGTCTTTAACTGGAAGCCTAGCCCTTTCAGTGCTTTTCTGTCTTTTTTTTTTTTTTTTTTTGTCATTCTGAACAGGGCTGAATTACAGAAAGGGAATAAAACTGATCCTATTGTACAGATTGGCTGCACTCCTTTGGTTTTGTCCAAGAGCCCTCGAAATCCAACCATAGGATGTCAGTGAACTGAGCATCCAAGCATATTCCTAAGAGCCAGGCTTAGGCCACCTGAATGTATCTGATATCTCTCTTGGGCAAGTTTGCTCATTTTCTTACAAATAGAAGTAGTTTTAAATCCTTTTACTGTACAATGAGTTCATATCAGGACAGACATTCCTTACTCAATACCACACCTTTTCGGAGACTTCAAAGACTGGATAAGCTTACCTTTCCATAGTTCTGATGGTTTCAAATGTTGCTCTAAGATTGATTTGTATTTATGTAAGTCCTGGTATGATAACTTAAATACTTAAACCAATCATTTTTGTGTTTTTCTTTTTCTCCTGAGCTACAAAGCCTATGATCTGTCATGCCATACTGAGACATTAAAAAAAAAAAAAAGAAAAACTATAGTCACATTATAGGCTTGGACTGTATGCTTAATAGTTTGTTCCTGGGAGCTTCAAAGGTTTAGCTTAACTTTACTAATTGGTTTACAATTTCCATATCTTTTCCTTTCCCTTTTTTCCTTCTCAATTCAAACATCACACTTGCATTGGTTAATACCATGTTTCCCCCAAAATAAGACCTAGCTGGACCATCAACTCCAATGCATCTTTTGGAGCAAAAATTAATATAATACCCAGTCTTATTTTAATATAAGACTGGGTGTAATATAATATAATATAATATAATATAATATAATATAATATAATATACTGGGTCTTATTTTTATATAAGACCAGGTTAATATAATATAATATAATATACCAGGTCTTATTTGTATATAAAACCAGGTCTTATATAAAATAAAATAATATAATATAATATGATATAATACCGGGTCTTATATTAATTTTTGCTCCAAAAGACACATTAGAGCTGATGGTCCAGCTAGGTCTTATTTTCAGGGAAACACAGTATTCAAAAATGTTAGATTTAGAAAAAAGGTTTCCAGTTTTTCATTTCATCTCCCAACAAATGTTTTATGTATGTGTAGTTGTACTCTAATATGTCTTGAGGTTTATGAGAAAATGTAAGGCTAAGCAGTCCCTGAATTGCAAGAAGTAAGCATTTTGGGAAGGATAGCAAAAACAGAAGAGTCATCTTCCCTAGACAGTCACTTACCCGAAATTTCTCCAGGACTCTGATAACCACACACTAGAAATAAAGCAGCGGCTCATTATCACTGCCATTGGCTCCTGTGATTTGATGACAAGTCATCCAAGAGAAAGCCAAGTAACTTGTCCTAGTTGTATCATCATCTAAAAAAGATGTCATTGTGAGATGGCTTATTGGGTGCTGGAGTCATAACATGAAGGGAAATCATGGGAAACATTAAATTAGAAAACTGACACCTTTCCAAGAATCCAAAGCATTTGCTTATAAACATGAGTGCTGTTTTCTCCCTTTGGAACTAGCATGAGGCACACTGATAATAATAAAAATAATGTCACTTTTAATAATAATCGTAAGAATGACTCTAAAATCTCGAAAGCTTACTTTTTGCCAGTCACCATGCTAAGTGCTTTCCATACATTATCTCTTCCCTTTTAATCCTCAGGTCAAGTGTATGAGATATTATTTCCATTTTACAAATAAGGAAACTGCACAGTTGAACATCTAATTAATAGCTAGTTAATAGTAGCAATGCAGTTATGGCAACAATAATAACAATAATCACTATTTTTAAAAGTTTACATACATTACCCACTTTAATCTTCAATAACAAGTGAATAAAACATGTTATAGAATTAGAAATTTTATACACGAGGAAACCGAGGCACAGAGAGGTTAAATAAATTTTCCAAGGATACTCAGGAAATAAATGGTAGAGCTAGGATTTGGACCCAGGCACTTGGCTTCATAATCAAGGTGACTAAGCATTACATGCTACCATCTCCCCGGAAGCAAAATATAGATAAATATAAATATTATTCGTCAAAACCCAGCTCATAACAACAGCTTCTCATTTACTCTATTTCAAAGACAGAACTCAAGAGGTATTAGTACAAATGAAAGAGTACACTCCTGATTGCGGAAACTCTGTAACCATGACATAAACAAATCACCTAGCGCAGCCAGCTTTTCCCAATTTACCCAGTACTTTCCCAGTTTTAGCACTGGCAGTCCCACATCTCAGGACATCTTTCAGTTCTAGATAAACTAAGACAGTTGGTAAGGGTAGCGTAGACTGGCACCCTTAGCTCCACCCCGATATCAATTTCAACTGGATGTTACCAAGCAAAGATACCAAACTAGGCATGCCTCAATAAAACGATTAGGATTATGGAATTTACAGCTGCTAAAAAAAAGATCTATCATGTGTACCATACTACACGAAAGCTAGCCCCAGCTTGCTGGGCAGACAGGCCAGGTCCTAAAGGTGAGGACCTTTACTAAGAGTTTGGGCTGAGGGTCAACAGGGCCTTCTGCCAAAGGACCTACAGAGTGGTCTCTTGTTCCTTTGACCAAGATATCTGCATTCCTCCCACCCCTTCCTTGGCAACCACCGATCTATTTTCTGTTTCTATGAGTTTGGTTTCATTTTAGCATCCACATATACGTGAGATTATATAGTATTTGTCTTTCTCGGTCTGATTTATTTCATTTAGCATAAGGCCCTCAGGGTTCATCCATGTTGTCACAAATGGCAGGATTTCCTTCTTTTTCATAACTAAATAATATTCCAGTGTATGTGTACCAAACTTTATTTATTCATTTATCCATTGATGGACACTTAGGTTGTTTCTACCATGTTTCCCCGAAAATAAGACCTAGCCGGACCATCAGCTCTACTGCGTCTTTTGGAGCAAAAATTAATATAAGACCTGGACTTATTTTAATATAATATAAGTCTGAGTCTTATATAATATAGTATAATATAATATAATATAATATAATATAATATAATATAATATAATATAATACTGGGTCTTATGTTAATTTTTGCTCCAAAAGTCACATTAGAGCTGATGGTCCGGCTAGGTCTTATTTTCAGGGAAACACAGTATATGTCTTGGCTATTGTAAGTAATGCTGCAATGAACATGGGGGTGCAGATATCTCTTTAAGAGAGTAATTTCATTTCCTTGGGAGATATATATTCAGAAATGGGAGTACTGGCTCATATGATTGTTCTATTTTTAATTTTTTGAGGAACTCCCATTCTGTTTTCTGTAGCAGCTATACCAATTTCCATTCCTGCCAACAGTGTCTGCCTAGTGGAGGAGCAAATCTGCATTCCCACACGACTGCTGGACATAGCCTTCAGTTCTACCCCTCTCGGAAGCATAGACACAGGTGCCCCGTAGCCACAGAGCACATTCTATGGCCTACATGGGAAGGGAGCCCAGACACCAATCCTGCCCAACAGTTTACTATAACCTCTGGCTCCAGATAACCAGGGAGCCTGAACAAATCCTGGGCAGCCTTAGAGCCCAGCCTGCAGTACCACCCAGCCATAGAACCCAGTCTACCCCCCCACCCAGCAGTGGAACCTAGCATAGGGCTCTGCCTGATTGCTGAAAATAGCCTCACCCAGGTAGGAAGCCCAGCCAGTGACCCTGTCCAGTCACAAGCATAGCCTGCAGTGCCACCCAATCAGGGAGTCCACGCAGCAACCCCACCTGACTGCAGGACTCAGCCAGGGCACCCTCCCCCCGACCTCAGAGCAAGCCCAGCTAAAGACCCAAATAGCAAGCCCTGCCTGAATGCTGACACTATCAGCTGACCTGTCCAGTACCCAAAACTGAGCAGACACCTGAAGCTCTTTCCCTGCCAAAAAAGCCCATGAAGTCTGGAAGAGGAGGTTCTGTACTCAAATGCACAGATCCCAATACAAGGGTACAAGGATCACAAAGAATCAGGCAAACATGACACTACCAAAGGAAACAAAGCTCCGATAAGTGACCATGAAGAACTGAAGATCTATGAATTGTCTGGCAAACCATTCAGAATCATCCTCTGAAAGGAGTTCAGTGAACTACAAGAGCTGACAGACAACTAAACAAAATTAGGAACGCAATGCATAAACAAGATAAGAAATTCAAAAAGGAAATAAAAATCATTAAATAAAAACCAGAAATACGTCCTAGAATGGAAGACTACAATGACTGAACTGAAGAATTCAATAGAGAGCATCAACAGCAGGAAAAAATCAGTGAATTCAAAGATCATTTGAAATTACCCTATCAGAGGAGCAAAAAGAAAAAAGAATTTAAAAAAAGAAGTGGAGAAAGCCTACGAGACTTACAGGATATTAAAATAAACAATGTATGCATGATGGGGTTCCTGGAAGTAGAAGAGACAGAGAAAGGGACAGCAAGCCTATTTTAAAAAAATTATAGATGAAAACTTCCCAAATTTGGGGAGAGAAATGGACGTGCAGTTTCATGAGGCTCAAAGGAAATAGTTGAACCCAAAAAAACCCACCAAGATGACCACATAAGCCTCAAGGTAACCACAAAAGAAAACCTGTAGTAGATACACAAAGGTTTTCAATAAAGGAGTCAAAGCACTTCTCCACAGAATGTCATCATATCACAAGGAAAGACAGCAAAAAAGGAAGCAAAGAACAAAGGATCTGCAACAGTCAAAAACAACACAATGGCAATAGTAAGTCCTTACCAATCAATAATTCCTTTAAATGTAAAAGGATTACATACTTCAATCTTGGAGATACTTTTAATACCTGGCTTACATATATATAGCTAATTCTAATATCTGCATCTGTATAAATGTGGTGTTGTTTTTGGTTCAAGTTTATCTACTGGGCAGCAGAAATATGCTGTTGAATAAAACAAATGTAACCTGTCCATTCACGGAGCCTACAGTCTACTAAGAGATACAATCCATCAAACATGATTATACCAATCACTTCCTAACTGCTACTGCAATACGAGCTATAAAGAAATAGCAGAGGATGTAGAGTGCCAGACCAGGGGAACTGATCTAAGCTGAGGAATCTGCCATTAGGTGATTTGCCGATATAACCACGTTACAATCTTCAGAAAAAAGAAAAAAAAAACACGTTTTCATATCTTAATTTTAAATGTTCATTTAAAAATATAAAAGTCATTATTAGCAAACTCACATTGAAGCAATCAGCTAGACAGATGGAAACTTTAGATTCAAGGCAGACTAATGTCTTTCTATCAGCTAGCAATTAGACATGTGAAAGCATATTCTTAAACCACAATGTGTCAAAAATTTGCAGTTTTTAAAGCAATACTGTCAGGCTGCAACACTTACTAACTTATCTTTTTTTTCTTTTTTTATTACTGCCTCTGATTTATATGTCTTCAAAAGCAAGGTTTGGAAATCTTCCCATTTTAGTTATTGCAGTCACTGGACAAAATTGAGAGCATAACACATATTTTTTTACCTTCTTAAAATTATATTAGAGTCTTTCATGGGGACCAGATTTTATTAATATAATCTTTTGGGGGCATCAAACATTCTGCTTTCTTAGTAGCAACAGGGACAATAAAAAGCGTATTTGAAGATTCTGTAAATGTCTGGTCAGCCCTCCTTCTGCATTCTGAACCAGGAGCCAGAGATAAATGAGGAGCCCTATAATGTTACACTGGCAAGCCCCGTGCAAATTTGTGGGTGAAAATGAGCCCCTGCAACTTCCCTCTCAAATTTAGACTTAGAAACTACCTCCAGACATTGTTTTTCAAACAAATTTTTGCAACAGTGTGTTAAATATGTAAAATAATATGGACCTATGAAGAGAACAAAAGTCAGTATAGGGTTAGGGAGAAGGAGAATGTATTTCCCCACTTTGCCTTAAGCACATGCTTCCTTTGTATTTTATTTACATAAAAATCAACGAGTGTATCCATGTATGACCATACAGTGAGTCCATCATCAGGAAGGCAAAAAAATACTCATTTTTCAATTTTAATTATTGATTTGCAGAGCCTACCACACCATTTATTCATCTACAGTATGTCTGCTTGTATATAGATTAAATAAAATTGGTCCTAGCCAAAAAAAAAAAAATTACTGGTTTACTATGTAAAACTAATTGATGTTAGGATATCTTCTGAAGCTGTGTTGATAAGGGAATTCTGCTTTTGTGTCTACTCAGGAAATACTTCTCTTTCAATTGCCAAGATAATTAATTTAATGTCAGCATATGTAGCACCAATTAGTGTATTCAATATGGTCATAAAGCTTTTCCCATGCTCTTCCACACCCATATCAGAAAGAGGCAGATGTTTCCAGATGCTCGTACATCACAGCTGTATTAGAAGGGCTCAGCATATAACCAGTCTGGATATTTGGGCCTCATAATTTATGTTTTGTTATCATCATTACGCCATAATTTGAGCAATAGCTCTGACAAATTATTTGGGGTTTTGTTTGCTTGTTTTGTTTTAATTAATGGATTATAAAACTTCTTAGTAATATTAAGTCTAAATCTCACATGTTTGTGAAAAGATTATTCCTAGATACTAAAGGATCTAGTGTACTGATGTCATCTGATAACTATTACAATCAAGTAGCATGGCATGTTTATGTAACTTAAATCATTTAATCATACATGTGCAGAGGGCAAGGAGGGAGAGATAAATTACTTTTGTCCACAGGATGAGTGTTTGGTTCTGGGTGAGCAAGACCTGGAAAGCACAGATCTGCTGTTCCCACAGTTACCTCAGTTCCCAGCTATCTGAGTGTGAGCGTCTTGCTGCATTAAGTATAATCTTCATTTTAAAACATGCAGTAAATGTGTTTTTCTGCAACCTGGTCCCTAAATGCCTTTCTTGCAAGCCAGCTGTCACTTAATGCTTAGCCAAAGAAATAGAACTCTATTCTAAAGCTGGAGGTAAAATTGTGTTGGACTTAATGAATATTGTTCTCAAAGGTCATTGTCCCAGGCATTATTTGTTCTATTTTATTTTTGCTTTAAGCACTCACCTTAAAACTAATTCCCCTGTGAGATGCTATTATGCTGTAAATCTATCGTTAGTAGCTGGAACCATAATTTAGCTTAGTGTCATCCACAATTTTTTGATGTAGATTAGGAGAAAATTATTGTAGTGGGTAGTGGCAGCCAGGACCTGCAGCTGGGGAAAACAGCCTTGAGCCACATCCATTTCTCTTTCGGAGTGTGCTCCCTTGGTGCATCAAGCTTTGCTTTCATAAAGCTTTCTCTCTGCAAAATAGTTCCACCCACTCTCTTGATTTCTATCCTGAGAAGGGCAAGGACCCCTGCCTGTGCCACTAACATCTCTGGCACCCCAGATAGGACTCCTTTTCCGAACTTGAGGGGGTGACCTTGCCAGATGCCTTGCTCTCCAGACTCAGTGTGTTGTTTTACCCCAGCATCTTCCAACTTGATTTCTCTTCCCTTAATTCTTTTTTTCCATTTCTCCCACTCTTCTTTTCTTTCCTGCTCTCTTCAGGCAGCCTGATCCTGGTTTCTGTGCCTCGAAGTCCTGGCTCTTCTCCCCTTTCTCCGCTGACAATCTGCATGTCCTGATTGACTTCTGAGGCCTTGTTGTTTGGGTGCACTCTCTTCGCCTGGGTAAGAAGGGGTGTCCCCTTAGAGGCTCTGCCTGTTTCTATGGCTGCGGGAGTTTCCTGCGACACTGGTTTCCATCTGGCAGTCTGTATTCCCAACTGCCCTCATCCCCTCCCTCCATCACCTTTGGAGCAGCCTGATTATGTTCCTTGGTTACCAACTTCTCTCTGGGGTCGAGATTTTTGCAATCTGTGTATTCAGCTTTTGCGCAGACATTGTGGTCATCTTTGTTGCATTCATTATCCCTGGGACTCTTTGAAGTCCTGGCAATAAGCCTTTCTGGTTGATCGGACCTCGTTGTGGGTTCTTCCCATCTTTCAGTTGTCTCATCAGTCATCTTTGACTTATTTTCATGACTTCATCCGGGACGACGGTTTCAAGAAACACTCTTGGGATCCCTATTGTTGTCACCTCATCTTTCTCTATCCAAATGCTTCAGGCTCACATCACCTGGGCATCCCACCCCTTTCTACTCTTGCTCTCCACAGACTTCTGCCCATTTGGGCTCTTTGGGACCAAGGACAATTCAACAACTTTTTAAGTGCTAAGAATAGGGGAGTCTACCCATCTCCTGGTCCACTTATAATTGGACACCAACTTATCTTCAGAAACTCTATGTTCAGAAATTTGGCAAAATTAAAAGTCTTATAGGTTTTTTCTAACTCTCAGTAACTTTCAAGGTCTTACAGATAACCAGAAATATAAACACAGTACCTACCGTGTTTCCCTAGAAATAAGACTGGGTCTTATATTAATTTTTGCTCCAAAAGACGCATTAGGGCGTATTTTCAGGGGATGTCTTATTTTTTCATGTACAACAATCTACATTTATTCAAATGCAGTCATCTTTCTTCTGGAACATCGTGATAATGGACTAAATGCATCCGTCTGACTGACGATCTTAACTGAGGCTTATTTTCAGGGAACCCCGGTACTACTGCCTGAGGCTGAGGTAACAGAAGGAAAAAAAATGCACTTTTTAAAACACAGGCAGCTAGTCACACAAACCAGACTCCCCACCCCCACCCCACCCTTCTCCCAGCCTCCTTAAAACTGTCAAGGGCAAATGAAAACTCTTGAGTCCTTTCTACAATTATTGGTAATTCTGTTTATGTGTATGATCTCTAATATCTGTATTTGTCAGTGTTTTATATATGATGTGGTGTTTTTGCCTCCAGATGTTATTACCAGTTTATAATATTTAATTGGCTTGAAAAAAACTGAAGTGCTTATATAAATTAAAAAATAATAATAATAAACTGACCCAAGTCCTTTTCAGGATCATATGACCTAAGAAGCTATTTGATACTAAAGCTGGTTTAAGTTTTGGTTAAATCAACATATCTTTTAGAGTTATTAACATTAAATATGGTATCTTTTGTGTTACCTGGCTTTACAACAACCAAAAAATAATTGCATGCTATGTGTGTCACAAAATTTGTCAAGAAAATACCTTGGGTAATAATTGGCTTTGAAATCTCATAGAGTTATTTAAAAATAATAAATAAAGAGGGTGCCCAAAAAAGTATACACATTTTAAGAAAGGAAAACTATATTAAAATTGTAATACTCAGTATATACCAATAGCAAAAGATGAATACAAGTCAAGTTTGACTTCTGAAATTACAAGAGGTGCTCAAAGCTCCCAGACACTTCTGATTACTGTGAACTACTGCTTGAGCAATGTTGACCAAAGTGTCCACTTGTATACATTTTTTTGGCACCCCTAGTAGATAGAACTAAAATAAGAGGTTGTTAATAAATCTTTTCAGTAGTATGTTATATGATATATATAAATTATATATGATATATATTATCATTTATATTTTCCCTTTTTTGATCAAGATTCTTGAAAGCATTGCTGATCAATCTTTCAAGAGTAGCACTGGTCGGTTATTAAAAGTATCCTTGGTCCTCTATGGTTGGGATGGCTCATTCCTGGTATGTCCTGTTCTTGTCAGTTTTTCATCACCATGAAGTCTCATTCCTGGTATGTCTTGTCCCACACAGGAGGAAAGGTGGTCTTTTAGGAGCTTTAGGCCACGTTTAAGCAACAAAAATGTCAACACAGAGGAAGGCTTTGTCGTCGTGTTTTCTTAAGGGCAAACATCTCCTGTAGTTTCTTGAGGGTTTTTTTTTGTTTGTTTGTTTATTTGTTTGTTTTTTTAATTAAGTCTCATAGGCCTTAGTGATTATTTTTAAACATTGAGCAATTATTATCAGAGTAGTGTCTTTGTAACATGGAGTTATGTAAAATAATCAAAGATCTCTAACAGCAAATATGTTTATAACAACCAAATGTTAAGTCTAATTTGAAGAGGAGATCTGAACTAAGAGGCAATATCTGAGGGCAATTAGCTGAAGATATTAAAGAACCATGAGATGTCAGGGGGCACTGCATGTAATTATTTGGCTTATGTCCAGATTTTATCTAGTTTTAACTCTAGTTTACTAGAGGTGTTTTATCCAAATACAAGAAGTATTAACAACAGAGCAAACTCCATCTTGCTTAGCTAAAATATGGGCAAGAACAATTTTATTGCCTAATATTTCTGTGGTGATCATGTAAAACTTGTCCAAGGAAAAAGTTTTCTTCCAGATCTGGTACTTTTACTGGGGCTGATATCATCAAGCACTATATATCCAAGAGTCAATACCTTTAAATTTAGTCACATACGGATTTGTTGAGTACCTGAAGTTTTGTTATCTTAGAGTGTTACAGTGTTTTTTATGAAATTTGCTGAAGATAAAACATCTTGGTAGAGACATTTTTATAAAAACATCAGAGCAAAACAGTAATTGTCTAGAAATGACAAAAGATTTAAAAATGATGTGATTAAAGATATGGTGAGAGTTTACATATATAGTCATATAAATAATGCAACTGACTCTATTCATTCCAATCATAGTTAGTTTGACTACATATAAAATTATTTTCTCAAAAAAATTCATGAACCTATATAACATGTATACATCTTTTGCAATATACACAGAATTCCGCAGCTTACATACTGTGTTTCCCTGAAAATAAGACCTAGCCAGACAATCAGTTCTAATGCATCTTTTGGAGCAAAAATTAATATAACACCTGGTCTTATTTTACTATAATATAAGACGGGGTCTTAATATAATACAATATAATATTATAATATAATATAATATAATATAATATAATATAATATAATAATACTGGGTCTTATATTAATTTTTTGCTCCAAAAGACGCATTAGACCTGATGGTCCAGCTAGATCTTATTTTCAGGGAAACATGGTACATCTTTTAGTTTTTTTATCTTGTATTTTCTCTCCTTATTTTGAAACAATTGTTTTACTCTAGGATAAAATTCCTTTTCCTTTTCTTTCTTTACTAGAGAACCTCAAGTATGTGTATTTTATATCCTTCCTTATAAAAAAATCTTATTTTCCTTTTTCTGAACAAAAGTGTATCTCTGTCTCATACCTTCCTTTACCAAAAACATATATCTTATTTTTTTGCATACAGTCATTTAGTAGTTCTATAAAACCTATAGCTAGCTCTTTTATAAATCAATTTGGGAACGGAAACTTATACAGCAGCTTGCATTTTAAAAAGTCCATTTTTTTTTCCCATCAGTTTCTATGGGCCATGTTTTGGTCAGTTCCTGGGTGTTTACATTTCAAGGACACGATACGAGTCATAACTGGCAGAGAGAGAAAAACTGTAAGTTTTCTAACATTTGTATTAATAACATATCTATCTGACATATAATCAAAGCTTAAGTATCATTTATCTGACAAGGCTTCTCATGTCATTTAACATATTAAATAGGCCTACTTATTTTAATTTCTCTTTTTATAAAGAGACAAAACAAGTCTTTGAGGTGTTTGGGGGATCCTTCTGAAAAACTCTATGAAGTTTTTTAAAAGCCTCAAAGGTCAAGAATACGACCCTCCCCAGATTTTGAATCTTAGGAACTCTGTCAAAAATACTTGACCAAAAAGATAGCATCATTTTTATGAAATAATATTAAAATATTTATTTACCCAAAGTGACAGTAGAAAATTTTAAATAAAAATACAGAAGTTTACATAATTATTAGCCAAACTTCCTTCTTACTATTCTGGAAATTTAGCTTTTTAAAGTAATGAAGGACCTGATTAAGACAATATAAAACAGAGGAAATTATTTTGATGACACACAAAATCTTTGCTTTCTGGCAGAAAACTGTTTTATAATATCAGTAGCAGACCAATAATCTAAGAAACTTTTATTTAGCAGAAAGAGAAAACCCAACTCTAATTTTCCATCAGCTTACTTTTGATATTTAAACTGATTAATTTAATTAATCTTGTTTAGCTTAACTGTACATAAAATTTCCTCTTTCAAGATTTTTCTTTATAAAAATTTGACAGTTTCCTAGTTCCTTTTAGTTTATCTCTTTTTATTCAGAAATAATAACCAACTTCAGGATAAACCACTTTCCTTCTATTACCTAAAATATACATTTTTTCCATCTTAGTTTGAATTTTTAAATCTTACAAATCTTAATTGCTAAAAAGTAAGAAATTAATACTCTTCAGATTGACAGATTTATGAATACAATTCATAATCTTTAGAAACATAGGTTCTCCCATTGGCAAATACATTTACATTTTTGAGACATACTTTTAATCAAGTACAAGATATATTTATTAACAAATCCCAGTTGATCTTTTAGCGTCTCTGCAAATAAGAAGCCAAAAGTAAGTAAACTCAGACTTACCTAATAATTAATGTTTCAGCATTTTATGTTATTTTGAAATATCTAAACATTTAATAATTGTTATCATTTAACTTAACTTTGTAAAACTCGAAGGTTTTAAGTTACCACAAGATTTTTGGAAACCACGTTTAAGCATGTATACATATTCATTCTCTTTCAGAATGTCCTCCCGTGGTGTGTCAAGCTTTGTTTTAATAAACCTTTCTCTCTGCAAAATAGTTTCACCTACTCTCTTCATTTCTATCCTGAGAGGGGAAACGGCACCTATGCCAATAACGTTATAGTGTGAGTGGGGGGAAAAAGAACGGATTATTATCGCTAAAACGCTGGCAAATATTTTGGTTGCCATTTTATAGCCAAAGGAAGTTGTTGAATTGATTTACTAAAATGGGACCAGGCTCCAGTGCAAATCTAGAATTCCCTGGGACCTGAATCAAGGACACTATGGGTTTATGTTTAGTCAAAGTGCTAACATTGAGTGAATGCTTAATAAATGCGATGGCTACTTATAGAAATTGAGTTTTAAGCTGTTAAATACAAGCTTGTCTGATTAGACACAGTAAACGAGCATCCTGAGGTTTTTTTCCTTTTTTTTATCTTTTGTATGTTGCTAAGGTTAATTAATAATGCCCAAATAATACATTGGAATACAAGTACAAAAGTTTAGTGTGCATGCTACAAATTGAGAAAAGAAATTCACTCACTTTTTTTTTTAACCTGGCCCGTTATCATTTACTGTTGAACAAAATTTAGAATTTAGATATAATAGTTAGATAACGCACAGTGAAGAGGGGTTAGATAATTAAAAAAAAAAAAAAGTAATAGCAGTGGTAGTAAACACTGAATAAATACATTGTATGTGATTGGCATGGTTCTATGTGCTTTCCTTAAACTATGTAACTTAATCTTCAGAGCATGTTTATGTAGTGAGTATTATTATTATTATTATTAGCTACCTTTACCAGTGAGAAAATTGAGGTATAGAGAACTTTGGTAATTTTCTCAACAACCACAAAACAAGTAGGAAGTGTTAGAGCCAGTGTTTAACCTCTGTAGTCCCAAAGCCCATTTCATTAACTATTTCACCATCCTGACACACACAAGGACATTAGATACAGATCCAAACACAATTTCTAAAAACTTAATGATGGATGCTCATCAAATTAGAAATGAATATGCTCCATTAAAAGTCCTTGTAAGTCATAAATTTGTCACACGTTCTTTTCATTCTTTCATCCTTAAACTGTCTCACATTCCTCTTTTCTGCTGCCTTAGACATTAATGTGGTCATTGTTTTGGTCGACTCCAACTTTTGCTGTTGTTTTTATCACTTGGGATGATGAATGTCAGCCTCGTCTCCCTCATACTAAGACACCAGGCTTGCATCGCAAGAATGCAGAGGCAATGCCAGGGGGTGCAGAAGAAAGCAGTGGCAGTCCAGCACCACTGATTTTTGACTCCATCAGTGCTCAGGTTTACTTCTTCCCAGAATAATGCAGCTGCGATTGTTAACTACCATCCTGGGGCTCAGTCTCCTTCACAGTGAGAGGAGTTGTTTATACTCCCAGCCTCCACCACTTTACTAATTTTTCATTTGCGGCACTCCATTTTCTCTTCTGACCCACCACACACCGAAACTGGTTTTCCCCCAAGGTCATAAATCATCATTTTGTTGCTAATCAAATGGATATTTTACATTCTTTTCTCAGTTGACTTAGCAACATCATTAACCACAACTGATTACATCCTCCTTCTTGAATATACTCTTCTGTTGGTTTCTCATTTTGGATGCTCCACTGGCTCCACACACTCAACACGCCCACTCCTATTCACCCAATTTCCCATCCAGAAACTTGAGCGTGATCTCTGATTCTTTTCTCTCCCTTAACACACCCCCATATCCAAATCGATCATTCAGTCCCATTAATCTACTCTTAAATTGTTCCTTATTCCATCTAATTTTCCTCATTCTCCCCGCCATAGGTTACACCACTGTATCTTGCCTGGATTTCTTTAACAGTTTACTAATTGATTTGCTTGCCTCCACTTCATCCTTTTCCTCGTAACCATAGTGACATGTGTCTAAAATGCAAATCTGATTGTAGTGCTCTGAGACTTTATTATGGCTCCCCTTGGCCCACAGAGTACAATGAACTCAAACTCCTTACATGGCTCAATCCTGATCTGGCACCTGTTTACCTCTCCAGCCTCAGATCCTGCTATTTCCTCCATCCATACAATCTTCTCACACCTGAATCTGCTGGGGTTTTTTTTCAACTAAAGTTTATTGGGGTAACAATGATTAGTAAAGTTATGTAGGTTTCAAGTGTACAATTCTGTAACACATGATCTATATATCACCTTGTATGTTCACCACCCAGAGTCAGTTCTCCTTCCATCATTATATATTTGATCCTGTTTACCCTCTTCTACCACCCCCATCCCTCCTTACCCTCTGGTAACCATTAAACTATTGTCTGTGTCTATGAGTTTTTGTTTCTTTATTTGTTTGTCTTGTTCCTTTGTTGTTTTCAGTTTTATATCCCACATATTGGTGAAATCATATGGTTCTCGGCTTTTTCTGTCTGATTTATTTCACTTAGTATAATAATCTCAAGATCCATCATGTTGTCACAAATGGCACTATTTCATCTTTCCTGAATAGACATTTCTCCAAAGAGGACGTACAGATGGCCAATAGACATGTGAAAAAATGCTCAACATCACTAATCATCAGAGAAATGCAAATAATAACCATAATGAGATAACACCTCACCCCAGTCAGAATGGCTATCATCATCAAGACAAATAATAACAAGTGTTGGAGTGGCTGTGGAGAAAAAGGAACCCTCCTACATTGTTGGTGCAGTGGCTATGGAAGGCAGAGTGGAGGTTCCTCAAAAAACTAAGAATAGAATTACCATATGACCCAGCAATCCTTCTCCTGGGTATATACCAAAAAAATCACAAAACATCTATCCATAAACATATGTGTGCTCCGATGTTCATTGCAGCTTTATGGACGGTGGGCAAGACATGGAAACAACCAAAGTGTCCTTCGATAGATGATTGGATAAAGATGTGGTATATATACACAATGGAACACTATTCTGCCATAAGAAAAGATGAATCTACTCCTCATCCCCCATGCAGCCATGCTTTCTTTGTCTTTGTGGTATGCCTATGCTCTTCCTTCTGCTTTGGAATACTATTCTCCACTGCTGTGCCTCATAGAATTCTGTGCATCCAAAGGAAAACTTCCCTTGGACACGCTCTGTACTCTTCCAAGACAACTTCCAAGTCTGGGTAAAATGCCCTGATTTGTGTTCTTTAAGCTTCTGAACAACATTAAACCACTGTAGTTATATCACTCTGAAGCAGCACTGTAGTAGGCACAGAGACCCTTGCTCTCAACTGAAAGAAAACCAGTTGAGAGCAAGGGTCTCTGTGCCTACTACAGTGCTGCTCTATAACTACTGTATAAATGAATGAATGAATAGTGATTGATAAATCAGTCATGCCATAGAATCAGTATAGATTGAATTTTCTGCCTATATAACTATGTATGCCTCTCTGCAATATATTCTGATGCTCAGGCTCAAACAAAAGTTAAAAAAAAAATGGAGTTTTCTATTAGAGGAATTTCAGATCTTCCTTGAAACTTTTTTACTTCCTCAACTCATTTGATTGATGTTACACTTAAAGTTAGGCAAAGGTTTATATCAGGGAAAATGAGGGCATGCCCTTAACTTTCCAAATCCATTTTCTTATCAAAACACAGACCTTTTGACCCCAGTTTACATATTCATTTTTAAGCTTAAAATAATAAAATTACACAGGTGGTAGGTTGATAGTTCATGAAGGAAATTACTCTGCTCTGTGATAACTGACGGAGTGAGTGCTTTACACAAAACATCACAGCCAAGAGGCTGCCCTGACAAGACTGGTGCCTCAAGCAAGAGATCCCTGAGGGTGGGAGAACGCAAAGCAAGAGAAGTAAAGACACTAGAGAAAACCCGGCTTTCATGCTTCCTGCCATTCCTGATCTCTCCTCTCCTCCCCCCCACCACACACACATATGCAGCTTGTCCCTAACCTATTACTTGTTGATTGCCAAGTATGATTTCAGGTTTCAATGATTTGGGTTTCTTGGCCACTAATGAAACCACCATTTAAACTTTAAAAACCTATCAAGGAAATTTCCTATTCCCTACCTCTAATCTTCTCTTGAGGAAACTAAAGCACCAAACACAAGAAACAGAAAATTCAATAAAAAATTAGCAAACAGCAAAAATTTCCAACTGGCTTCTTGAATCTACTTTTCCTCTCCTCCAATCAGATCATCACAAAGAAGTCAGAAAAATATTTCAAGAACTCAAAACTGATCAGGTTCTGTTTCAAAACTCTTCAGCATCTTCCTATTCCCTTTGAGATAAAAACACCTTGTCCACAATATACCTATTTGTCCTGAAAAGCCTAACTTCGACCTGCCATTTTGTCTCCAGTCGGTGCCCTTTCCTCTTTATCACCACACGGCAGCCAATGCAGATGGCATTTCATTCCCTTGAGGGCACCATGCTCTTTCCTGTCCCACAGCCTTTGCGCTCTGTTCCTTCTGTGTAAAACGCTCTGAGAGCCACTCCTCTATTTGCTAATGCAACCCTACCCACCCATTAGGTCTCAGCTCAAGTTTCACTTTCTCAAAGAAAAGCAACAAAAATTTATAAGTGAATTTGACAAGATAGCAGATTCCAAGTCAGTATGCAAAATCAATTGTATTTTTATATATTAGCAAGGCATAACTAGAAAAATGACATTTAAAAACAAAACCCATTAAAATAGAATAAAAATATGAAATCCTTAGGACACATTTAACAAAATATGTTCAAATTATGTAAACTGAATACATGAGAGATATTGAGTTTTTTTAGACGGGCTAATTGTATTAAGACTTTAAAGTTTTTCCAATATGGTCTATAGAATCTATCTTACTCCAATCAAAAACAGACTTCTTTATAGAATTTGATGAGGTTATTCTTAAATCCTTATGGATATGCTAAGTACCTAGAAAAGCTGAGATGATTCTGGATGACAAGATGATTTTTCATGAAAAGAACAAAATTGAAAGACTTACACTACCTGATTTCATGTCTTAACGTTTAGTAATCAAAACCCTGGTACTGGCATTAGGATCAAAATCTTGATCAATGGATTCGATTAGAGAGCAATAATTTCAACAAAGGAGCCCAAGTAATTTAATGGAAAAAGGGTAGTCTTTTAAACAAATAGTGTAAACTTTGGATACTCGTATACAAATAAAAGGAACTTTTGCCTTTATATTATATACACAAATTATCCTGAAAGGATTGTAGCCCTAAATATAGAAATTAAAACCATAAAAATTATGAGAGAAAAGAAGTAAAACTTTGAACTTAGTTTAAGCAAAGAGGTTTTTTTTTTATATATGCCACAAAATGCATTAACCATGGAAGAAAAATATGGTTAAACTGGACTATATTAAAAATAAAAACTTTTGCTTTTCAAATGACACTGTTAAAAATATGATGCATTAAGTCACAGCCTAGGAGAAAATATATGCAAAATGTGTATCTAGAAAACATTTGTATCCACATTATAAAAAAAAGAACTATTACAACTTAATAATTAGAAGACAAAAGTCTGATAAAAATATGCAAAGATTTTAATAGACATTTCACAAAGAGAGACATATAAATGGCAAATAAGCACAGAAAAAATATTCAACATCATTAGTCATCAGGGAAATGAAAATTAAAACCACAATGAAATGGTTTTCATTGATAAAACGATGATTTTTCATGGAAAGAACAAAATTGAAAGACACTTCCTGATTTCATCCACTAGAATGGCTGAAATTAAAAAGACTAACAGTACCAAATTTGGCTAGGTTCTGGAACAAATGGAATGCCCACACATGGGTGGTGGAAATGCAAAATGGTACAATCGTGTTGGAAAAAGCAAGCTTACTTCTTATATTCATATTAGCAGGTAAATGGGAACAATTCAAACGCCCAACAATTAGTGAATGGATAAAAATAATTGTGATATAGACATGCTTTGGAATAACTATTAAACAATAAATAGGAAGCATGATGCCCAATGAAGGATGTCACACATAAACACTACATGGTGTATGTTCCATTTATTTGAAATTCTAGGGGGAAAAAACTACATTAAAAAATTCAGATCAGTGGTGTCCAGGGGCCAGAGGTAGAGGTTATGAGATGGGACATCCTGCAAAGAGGTATGAGAACATTTTTTCAGGCAATGGAACTGTTCTGTACCATGATGGGCATGGTGGTTACATGACTGGATACAGTTTCAAAATTCATCAAATTATACATTAAATATTGGTAAATTTTATTGCATTTAAATTATACTTTAATTGCATGTGTAATTGAAATATATTTTAACCTTATATGTAATTGAAGTATAATTTAAATACACACACATATAATTTATATTTATACATCTGGTAGCAGTATATAGGGTGGATTGAATTGGGAAAAAGACTGAAGGTAGAGAAGTCATTTATTAGGCCATTGGAGAAGTCAAGGTAATACTGGTAATTGTGAAGAAAAGCAGTTGTAGAGGGAATGAGAGTGAAGAGCACGAAGAATGTTGAAGATGTTGAACATGAAATAGATTAGTTAGAGCTCTTTCAGAATTAGGACGATTCCACCCCAATTTGCTAGTCCCTTTTCTTCCTCTTTGCTCCTTCCTGTGTAAGTAAGAAACCCCTCACCTGTTTCAGGCACATGTGATCACATATGGTGGTGGCAGGTGCAAAGAATGGACAAGGAAGGGGGAGTTTGGAGACACATGAGCCTAACATAGTTATTTTCAGTTAAAGGTAGTGGGAGATTAAGGTCGGGCAAAATCACCCATCAGCTTTTTCCACTTTTTTTTCTACTTCCCCAGTTCCCTGTCCCAGGAAATTATGACAGTTTTTGTGGCGAGAGTTTGGTCTGAAAACCTCCATACATCATTCTGACTCAATCTCACCTCCTAACAACCCCAAAGTCCCTCTCCAAAATGTGAACTGAGAATCATTGGTTTAAAATCTGATAAGAAATACCCAGGGGAGCTAGTAAGGTCAGTTTTGTGATATGCCAAGTTTGCAGAGGTTGCAGAGAATTCCAGTTGGTACGTCTGACAGGAAAGATATGGAGTTTATGAAATTGGTTAGGAATGATAACATTAGACTAGAAATCTTCAGCATGGGTATGATATTTTAAGCCATAGAAGTTGAAGAGATTATCAAGGAGAATAGAAGGATAGAACTGAGGGCTGATGATTGATTCCAACAAATTATCTACAATCAAAAAGGGCAAGAATAAAAAGAAGAGTCAGCAAAGGAAATTGAGTAATAATGATAACAGAAGTAGGGAGGTGGGTTGAAAAAGGTGAAGAGATAAAGAAATACAAATTTGTAGTTATAAAATAGTCATGAGGGTGTCAAGTACAAAACAGGGAATATAGTCAGTAACATTGTAATAATTATGTATGGTGTCAGATGGGTACTAGATTACTGGGGAGGAATCACTTCATAAATTATATAAATGTCTAACCATGACACTGTGCATCTGAAACTAATATAAAATACTATTGCATGTCAGCTATAATTGAAAATTTTTTTTAAATTATAAAAAAGAGAGAAGTAGGGAGACCTAGAAAAGCATGATAACATATTTAGTCAAAGACTGGAGCTAAAATATAAGCCAAAGAGGATTAAAGTCACTTGTAATTACATAATTTGCCTGAAAAGAATTGCTCTAACCACCTCTCTTCTGTATTAAGGATGAAGGTGAAAGATCTTTGGAGGTGTTTAGGGACCACATATATTATCTGGATAGAATTGGGTATGTAATGGAGAAGAAGAATTATGGTATTTTAAAGGAAGATTTAAACTGAGGTATTTATGCACTTAGTCTAATGTATGTAATTCATTTGCCAGAACATGACTGATCACTTTGTTTTCAAAGAGAGAAAGAGTAAAACCCTGTCAGTTACATTTCAGATGTCTCAATTTGAACTTCATTATAATTGTAAAATGCTGTTATGTCATTTCTAAACCAGTTTATAAAGGATCACTTTGACATAATTATATAATGGATTCTATCAATCATCTCTTGCAGTTGTTCAATCCCAAACTTAACTTGCGATACATTCAGTCTATGCAACTAAGATAATTTAAATAAAAGCCATCAAAAGTAAGAAGCTCTAGAAATCTTTTAAATTGTGTGTATGTATGTAGATTCCAAATAGTTCCAATCATAATTCTTAGTCCAGCAAATCAGTGTGAATGATCTATGTGGCAATATTGAACAAGCTGTCCAAGAAAATTCCATCCGAGAAAAGTTTATGTAACATCTGTTCAATGCCAGGCCCCATACTTGGTAGGTAGATTTGTAGGTAGGTAAGTAGGTAAGTAGGTAGGTAGATAGATAAATGATAGATAGATAGATAGATAGATAGATAGATAGATAGATAGATAGATAATAGATAGATTGGTAGATATATAACAGTCTCTTTCTTCAAATAGCTCACAGACTAGTGAGGGAAACAACTCCTCACCAACTTCATCACTTGAAAGTTATCTATATGTATTTATGCTTATTTACTTTTGTAAATTTCAAATAATAAATTTGTAATTTTAAGTTTTTTAGTACCTCTAATTTAATATGGCAAACATTGAAAGAAACAAAAAAATGTAAATACATTAGCAAGATTAACAAAATAAATAAGTATAGAGGCAGTATAGATGATTAAACTTTCAAATACTGTTTTTTATATGTTGGTATTATTTGTGCTTCTAAACTTATTAAAGCTTTACACTGTACTGAGACTTTGGGGATAGCCTGTTTTTGAAATATTTTTCCATACCAAATTGTATCAGTTATGCTGCAGCAGTACTAAAATCTTAGTGCCTTGACACATGAAAGTTTATTTCTTGCTAATACTACAAGTGCAACATGGGTCATTAGGTCTCCATGATTACTGTTGCTCAAGAACCCAAGCTAATGAAGCCTTCTCTTTTTCATTTTTTTTTTCAGTTTTATTGACATATAATTGATATAAAATTGTAAGATGTATTTAAATTGGACCTTGTGGTAATCTGATATATGAATGCATTATGAAAGGATTCCCAGCATTTAATTAACATATCCATCACCTCACATATTTATCTTTTCTTCCTTTTTGTCTTTTTTTTTTTTTTTTTTTGGTGAAGACATTAAGTTCTACTCTCAGCAAATTTCAATTTTATCATACAATCTTACCAACTCTAGTCACCTTGTTATACATTAGATCTTATTCATTTTATAGCTGAAAGTTCGTATACCCTTTTACTAACCTCTACCATTTTTGGCAATCATTTTCTATTCTTGATTTCTAAGAGTTTGACTTTTTAAGATTCCACATTTAAGTGATACCAGATAGCATAGAAGGCTTCTTTTTGATACACACTTCTACTGTTGACCAAATGGGGAGAAAAGGGAATGTAGTAAATTAAACACTAACTCAACTCTTAAAGGCTTTGCCATTCACACTTCTTTGGTCCAATCTTGTCACATGCCTATCAATGGAGATGAGGAATTGCAATCATGTAATGTTCCTGGAATGTGTGGAGAATCAGAAACTATGTAAACAACCCTAATGACTTCCAAACTATTGCTTTTGTCTTCAGAAACAACCATCTTCCGAAACAGCCATCATGCATTTGTTAGATCTCCCCAATTATTTTCTCTGAAATCCCATATATATGTTTTTGTGTGTTTTTTTCCATTTCATTTGGAAATACTTTCTCTAACTATTCTGCATATTTCTGACTTTTTCAGTTACATCTATTCCATTATTTGGTTGTTTCTAGAATTGTTTTTTTTTTTTTTTTTCCCTCATCATTATGAGGTTTTTTTAATGCTTTAATTTCCACCTTTCTAAGAATGCTTTTCATTTCTTTCTATGGTCTTATGGCCCCTCTTGTACACTTATATGACTGCTTTGAACTTTTTTTCATTTCTTTAAGATAAATCATTCTCTACAATTCTATGTAGAACTATGTGACTTAACTATTCTTGTGTTTTTCAGTTGCCTTTTGCTCATGTTCCTTTTCTCTTTCTTGCTTGCTTTTAGTCTGTTTTGTCCTCTCTAATTTTTTCAGGCAAAGGTCCCGTTATAATGCCTTTCTGAATATTACTAAGTTTTAAATGGTGGTAGGACGATTGATGAACAGTTTGGGGATTTATTTACTCTCATCAAGTTATTTCCTTTACCTTAGAAACAAATGTCTCCTTAGATTGCTAAGTGTAGCAACCTGGCCTTAATACTCTTTCTTTTCCTTTTTTTGATTCTTCAATCCTCCTTTCCTATCTTCTTTGGCAGAGAAGCTAGGTCATGGACAACAGAAGTGACATGTACACAGCCATGATTTTTCCTTTAATGTTTCCTTGTTTCACAATTCTTGACTGTCAAAATCGGTCTTAACAGGGCATTCCATAAAAATATATATTATTGTATATGTCCTTTAGAATGTGACATTTGAGGGAAGATAATTTATTTCTGGCTCAAGATCCAAACAACATGTGTTAGTACTAAGTATGCTCTCGTCTCTCAGTCTAGATGTGCTTCATAATGTAAGGTTAGGAGTTACAGCAATTTCTTTGTCTTAATGAGTTTCTTTTTATATGAATTCTTTTTTTTGCTGTTGGTTTTTTTTAATGGGGCTTGAGGTAGAAGGGTGGAGTAAAAATGCCTTTAATGCATTGCCTTAACTACACATTTTAATTTTTTAAAAAATCTGCTTATTATGCTGTCTTCCCACTGAACAGTGACTTCTTGAAAGCAGAGTTATTCCTCATTTGTTTGTGAATCTACAGCACTGAATGTAGTGAACACTCAACAAAAGTCTGAATTGAGGTGAAGTGGTTTGGATTTTTGTATATTTTATTGTCTACTGTAGGTCACAAAGAAGAACCAAGAAAATGTGGTTATATGTATCTCAAGCCATCATCACACTAGAAAACCATATCAAAACACTTTGTGTTGTTTTGGGGATAGGATCATCAAATTTTTTTTATGCAGAAAGGCAGAAGGTTTATATCACAATTCAAAGCTCAGGGCTTATAATAACTGCTTTCACTTCTACTAGGCAACTGGAAAAAAGAAGCATTCAGAAGTATTCTTCTGAATATTAGTACATTATTCACCCTAATATTAAGGGATAACCTTACTTCAAGTCAATAGCTACAGGAATTTTGTTCAGCATATATATAATAATCTTTAGCATATCTTGTGATGGTCAACACATCTACCTTTACAGGTGGTTCAGAAACACTGATAACTAAACATGAAAGAGGTTGCAGAGTGCCTCTTTTGTCTGGTGTATTAGTCAATGTTCTCCAGAGAAATAGAATAGAATGTGTGTGTGTGTGTGTGTGTGTGTGTGTGTGTGTGTGTGTGTGTGGAGAGAGAGAGAGAGAGAGAGAGAGAGAGAGAGAGCTTGCTTGCTTGATTGATTGATTGATTGACTGACTGACTGATTGATTGATTGATGGAATTGGATCATGTGATTCCAGGGGGTTGGCAAGTCTGAATTCTACAGGTTGACCAGTAGGCTGGAGACCAAGGAAAGAGTTGATGTTGCAGTCTTGAGTCCAAAGGCAGTTTAGAGGCAAAATTCCTTCCTCAAGTGACTTCAGTCTTTTCTCTTAAAACCTTTAACTGATTAAATAATGTCCACCCATATTATGGAGGGTAATCTGCATAAGTCAAAGTCTACTGATTTAAATATTAATCACAGCTAAGAAATAACGTCACAGCAACATCTAGACTGATGCTTGAGAAAAAAATACTTATTACCATGGCTTAGCCAAGTCAACACATAAAATTAGCCACCACACCCGGCATGCTTAGGAGAATTATAGATAAGTATCAACAGACCTGGCTTTTAATTCATGTGCCGTTGTGCCACATTAAGTGGCCAGGAGGCTGCTGTGACATTTTATACCACACAAAGTGTCCCCCTGGGAGCAATGCAGAAGTCAGAGTCTCAAGCAGTAGTCTTTGTTGCGGTATCCAGATTTATGCTGCTTAATAAATGTTATTGTAAAATGTTCTTGATAGTTTAAGGCATCCAGAAAGTAGCACATTTATAGAAAATGACAACATCATTATTGGAACTGAGCCTTCAAACATCCCCATTCTCCCACTTCACGTAATGGATAATTTGGAACTCACTCTTTTGAATGTTTTGGCTAAATTTTGAGATTTATAATATTTTATAATCAACCTGCAAAACAAGTCCCAATTTCACATGAGCTGAATGAGGACTAAAAATCAAGCAGCAAATATTAGGATTATCCTTCCATTACACCCCCTTTGAAAAATGACCCCTTGCTGCCATATAAAGGGTTCTCTAAGCTTTAGTACTGAGCAGAGATTTAAAAGGATTAACATGAACCACCTTCCAGTAAACACACAGAATGCATTTTAACATCTAGTATTTCATCTTTATTTGAGTACTTTCAAATTGTAATGTTCTGGTCACGTAGAAAGACTGGCTGGTATTGTCCATTTCTATTCCTGCTAAGTTATTCACAGCTCCCCACTGACCTTTTTTCAGCAAGCTTTTCAAATCTTTCGTTTCAGCTGCTGTTTTGCATCTTTCTGACACTAGTTAGTCAGATTTATGGTGCTCTGTGCAGGGGTTCCCACCATGAATGTCATTATTACTTACGCTTCTCCCTTTAGCAATCTGTGTTTATAACTTAGCCATTTAGTTGCTTTGTCCGAATTCCTACGACTTACACCTCACTGGAATAGCACTTCTTATTGCCAAGGTACTTTGTAAAACACTTGACTCTATTTTCATGTATAACTATTTTTAGAGCCAACAGTGGAATTCAACAGACCTGTTCTCTGATTGTTTATTTTTGCTCAGACATTTATTTGGAAGATGTTAATTCTCTTTGGGCTTCCACAGATGCCCCATTCGTTCATTCAACATCTTTTAGTGCACCAAATATGGACACAACCAGCTTGGTCACAGATGAAATAAAAGTTAACACTTTCTTATGATTTAAATAGTTGCAGTGTTGGTCTGTTGGTTTCTACTTTCAATTTTCTCCAATTATGTGGAATATTATCCTTGTCCTCCAAGAAAATGTGTTTCTCATTATAAGTTTCAACTACATGATAATAATAGACACAGGCCAATATTAAGTGGTTTTGTAACCTTTAAAGAAAAGCAGTAATGACTGATGATGACAATATGCCTTGGAACAAGATAGAAGAGGATGTCAGTGGTATATCAAGATGTGATGAGCGTTGAAAACCTGCTTGCTTCAATATGTCTCCCCATTAACCTGTGTCAGTGATTAAAATACCTATATTCACATAACATTTTGGATGAGTTGACATCTTAAACATATATATTAAGAAACTAGAATGGGACAATATAATATTATCATGCATGTATATATTGATTTTATGCCATGACTTCATGAATCATTTCATGATTCCTATAGGTGAAGTATGATTTACGTCTTAGCACAGCGTGAATTACCTACTTCTATCATTTTCTGGAACTTATTATATAATTCATGTTTCTGTATTTATCTGTATTAAGTTTGTCTTATTCAATTTGACTGTAAGGTACTTGAGGGTAAGGTGGGTGTCTGAAGTTTTCTTTAATATCCTTCACAGCAAATAGAAAAAGACTGTGTATGTTGTGGATGCTCAAAAAACTGTGGACTGAATAAAAATGGAAATAAATGACTATTAAAATTGATTAGCTTATCAGTGTAGCTAGAGAAGACATACAAGATAGTAAGATAATAATATGGTGGTAAAGACAGAGGTTGCTGCTATAAGAGTTAGTTTCTAAGCAAAGTGATAAAAAAGAATGCTTGAGGTAGAACTTCCAGGAACTTCCAGTGAGAAGCTTAGTAAATCTCCTCCGTGAGAACAAAGATAATACATACAAAGTTATAAAAATCAATCATTTCAGAACTCTAAAAATTAACCGAGGGCATACTGCAACATAGAAAATGTTTATTTACGAAAAGCTACTTAATTTTGGTAATAAAAGTGGGTTCCGTGGCATTTTATTTTGAAGATTCTTCAAATAAAGATTCCTGCCTCCCCTTCCCCTTTTCCCAGCCTCACAGCCACTGGAAGAAGCTAATTTGTTTTGGAACTTTGCCAAAAAAACCCCCTTCCCAGAGTGTTGTCGCTATGAGCAGAATAGGAGCTTTCTGGAAAAGTCCCATTCTTAAGACATTGTTGCTATAATATTTAGCCTGACTTGGATTTCAGTTTGGTGGAAAAGTCTTGTTTTCAGGTCATTATTAAAAATAAGTGCAATAAGCTGCAATAGTTAATATTAGAGTTGCCAAAGGCTGCAATACAACTTGGCACAAATAAGAAGCTGGCCAAAAATTTTGACAGAAAGATCTAGGGACTGATGCAAACTTAAAGGGTTTTGAAAAGCCCCAACATATTCCTGGGGATCTAGAGACTCATGTACACATGTAGGTTGTGCACATGCCCAGGAAAACTGGAAGAAGCCCCAGTTACTCATTAATATGTGGTTGACCTTGGGGTCCTGTACAAGCAGGTAGAAAGGCTAATGCAGACATGTAAGCTGCCTAAACTTTGAGGGTGTGCTTCAACCTGCACACAGATGCCCTGGGAAAGTGTGGAAGACTTAATGCCTCAAGAAAATCTTCTGATCAACTATCGACTGACTACTAAGCTGTTCTGACCCAGGGGCAAATCCCGGAAATCCAGGCTTAAAAATACAACAAAACTGATAAATGATGATAGATAAATAGATGATAGATAGATAGATAGATAAATAGATGATAGATGATAGATAGATAGATAGATAGATAGATAGATAGATAGATGATAGATAAAAAGCAAAGATTTCAGTAACCACACTCTTCAGGGGATAGATACTCTACAGAATTAATCCTGGCAAGTCACTAAACAAACAGCAACAGTAGCAAGAACAACAAAACAATAATACCAAAACAGGGGTGTGTGATAGCTGAATTCCTACAATATATAGGTTATCTCTATTATTCACAGATTCCATATGTGTGGATTCACCGACTTGCTAAAATGTATTTAGAGCACCAAAATCAATACTCATGGTGCTTTCTCAGTCATTGATGTAAATGTGCATGTGCAGAGTGGCACAAAATTCGAGTCACCCAATATGCATGTTCTCAGGTGAGGTCAAACAACGGGGTACTCTGCCTTCTTCTTTGAGCTTTCATACAGAGATGACCAAAGAATGAAGAAAGTAGTGGGGCCATCTCAGGCAAGTAACTGACACATCTAAACCTCATTTTCTCTTTTGGAGAATAAAGAAAATAGAGTCTACCTGGATGAATTGTTTTCAGACTTTTAGATTATAATAATATAAATGGTTAGATAATTAGAAGAACTTGAAATCTTACTAAACTTTCATTATGCCATATAGCAAATGATGATTAATAATAAAATGAGTTTTATTCTAGAATATAAAAGCCATTAGATAGCTATAATACAAACACTGTCAAAAGAGGGTTTTTGCAGTGACATCAGAAACATGGCAGTGTGAGGGGTCCCCCTTGATCTCTCCTCTTGAATTTACAAGTTGAACACTGTAATTCAACAAAGAATTCCCTACGCAACACACAAATACATCTGAGAGGTCCACTCATCAAAACATCTGAAGGTGTGTGAATCGGGCAAATAGGGGAGGAGGAAAGAAAGAAGTGCAAAGACAGGGGCCACAGGATGCAGCGCCCAACTCACTGTGGTCCTGGGAGAGAGGCATTGAAATTGCAAATGCATGTTTTGTGGCCCCAGCAATTCTGCCCTAGGGATCAGCATATAATATGGGTTAACCAAGCAATCAGGGCAGAGACCTCAGGGCAAAGACTGAATACAGAAGTGCAACAGCTGTGGTCTAACAGCCCTCACTGCCAGGCAGAAAACAAAGCTATGGAACCTGGCTGCTTCCCCCTACCCTCCCAATGTTAGCAACAGGGCCCAGAAAAAAAACAGTAGTAGGGTTGGGTTAGAGAGAAGAATATCTACAGGCTTGAGAACTGGGGAGACAGTTCCTCAGATGCAGACACACACTGCAGCTAATTCCCATGACAAGAGAAGAGCTATAGGGGCAAGGCAGCTGTGGTCTGGTAGTGGCCATTACTTGGAGGAGAACAAAGCCACAAATACATCAACTGCCTCTCCCAGAACACCCTGCCCCCGTTTTTCATGGCTGATCCCAACAGGGGCACCTAGGGATACTAAGGTGCACAGCTCTGCCTCTAGCTGCAGGGGCAGCGCTGGGATTTCAGTGGTTCAGAACCCTATCACCCACCATATCCTCCCATGGGGGTGGTGCCCTGAGATATAGATTACTTGGTCACAGACAAGACACTCAACTCCCCAGGATACCTATATACTTAAATATAACATAAAGGGTAAACGAGATAAAAACAAAACAAAGAAAAGAAGACAATTTGCTAGTGCAACTCAGAAAAGAACTCATAACATAAATAGGCATAATTTGTGACAACAAAAACATACAAAGGTCTGAATTTGTAAAGGGGTATGGAGAAAAGGCACATTTTTTTTTTTTTTTTTTTTTGCTAAAAAGGACTACTGTATATATGAAACTTTCTTTTTCATAACTTTAATGATAACCTCTCCAAAAAATCCAGAGCTAAAACACATAACATTAAAAAAAAAGAAACAGAGGCAGAAAATCATAAAATACCAACAAACTAAAATAAGAGACAGAAACACAAAGGCAAAAAAAACATGGAGACACTGAGCTATCAGAAAACAAAAGATAAAATGGCTATAGGAAATCCTCATATATGAATAATCACCCTAAATGTAAATGGATTGAACTCAACAATAAAAAGGCACAGAGTAGAAGACTGGATCATAAAACAAAACCCAACCATATGCTGCCTTCAAGAGACACACCTCAACTACAAGAACTAACATAGACTCAAAGTAAAAGGGTGGAAATCAATACACCAAGCATATGGTATCCAGAGAAAAGTGGGTGTATTCATACTTATATTTGATTAAACAGGCTTCTGGATAAAAAAGGTAACACGATACAAAGATGGACATTTGCTAATAATAAAGGGGACAATATAACAAGAAGATATAACACTTATCAATATATATGCTCCTAGTCAGGAAGCACCAAAATGTCTAAAGCAACTACTAACAAAACAAAAGGGAGAAACTGACCAAAACACAACAGAAACTGACCTAAATACGCCATTGATAGATCATCCAAACAGAAAATCAATAAGGAAAATCAGCCTTAAATGACACATTAGACCAGATGAACATAATTGACATTTACAGCTGTCACGTCCTGCATGACAAGAGCTGTGGGAAGCAGGAAGGGCAGCACAGGTTTAAGAAAGACAGTAGCCAAGAGTAGAGGGCCAAAGGACTCAAGCCTCAAAGACTAAGCACCGAATCGGCCAACACATGGCTTTTATTAGTTCACAATTGAGGAGGTAAAGATTATCAGTCTCAAGATCTGTGATTTATGTGCCTGCTGGCTGTCTTCCTGAAAGTCATCATTGTGCTCCAGCTTGTACTTTGCCTTCACACACACACACACACACACACACACACACACGCACACGCACACACGCACAACCCCAGGGGATCCATTGAAGGGGAGGGACCGATATGATTCCATTGGGTCTCAGTTTGCTGAGACATCCCCTCAAGGAAGTTCCTCTCATATCTCTTCATCGGGCCTCAGTTTGCTGAGGCACTCCCTCGTGAAATCCTGGGAAGAGCGCGGGGAACAAATGGTTTAGCAGCTGTAAGGCAACATACAGCGCACTTCATCCTAGAACACCAGACTACACAACCTTTTCTAGTGAACATGGATCATTCTCAAGGATACAAAACTAGCCTCAGCAAATTTAAGAAGATTGAAATCATACCAAGCATATTTTCCTACCACATTGCTTTGAAATTAGAGATCAACTGCAAAAAGAATGCAGGAAAAAACACAAATACATGGAGATTAAACAACATGCTATTAAAGAACGACAGGGTCAAAGAAAAAATAATAGGAGAAATCAAAAGATATATAGAAACAAATAAGAATGCAAATACATTGTATCAAAATTATTGGGATGTGGCGAAAGCAGTATTAGGAGAGAAATTTATATCAGTATCTGCCTATCTCAAGAGACAAGAAAAATCCCAGAGAAGTTATGACAGATACTACAGAAATACAAAGGATCATACCAGAATACTATGAAGGACTATATGCCACCAAATTCAATAACCTAGAAGAAATGGACAAGTTCTTAGAAATATATAACCTTCCTATATTGAATCATGAAAAGCTGGAAAATAGACTGATCAACAGTAAGGAAATTAAAACAATCATCCAAAACCTCCCCCAGAGCAAAAGTCCAGGAAGAGATGCCTTCACTAGTGAATTCTACCAAACATTCAAAGATGATTTAATACCTGTCATCCTTAAACTATTCCAAAAAATTGAAGAGGCAGTATTCCTAACTCATTTTATGAGGCCAACATTACCCTAATACCAAAACCTGATTAGGATAACACAAAAAAGAAACCTACAGACCAATATCTCTGATGAATACAGACACAAAAATCCCAAACAAAATACTAGCAAATCTAATACAACAATACATTTAAAAAGTATACATCATAATCAAGTGGGATTCATTCCAGGGGCACAAGAATGATTCAACTTATGCAAATCGATCAATGTGATACACCACATAAAAAATAGAGGATAAAAACCATACGATTATGTCAATAGATGCAGAAAAAGCATTTGATAAGATACAACATCCACTATGATTAAAACATTTAATAAAATGCATGTAGAAGGAAAGTACCTCAACATAATAAAGTCCATATATGACAAACACTCAGCTAATCTCATAATTAATGGTGAAAAACTGAAACCCTTTGCTCTACATTCAGGAACACAACAGGATGTCCCCTCTCACCTCTGCTTTTCAACATAGTGTTGGAAGTCCTTGCCAGAGCAATCAGGCAAGAGAAAGAAATAAAAGGCATCCAAATTGGGAATGAAGAAATCAAACTGACACTTTTTGCAGATGACATGATTCTTTATATAGAAAACCCTGAAGACTTCACCAAAAAACTATTAGAAACAATAAACAAATACAGTCAAGTTGCAGGATACAAAATCAAATTACAAAAATCCATTACATCACTGTATAGTAAGTAACAATGAAATTTCAGAAAAAGAAAAAAAAAAAAACAATTTCTTTTGCAATTGCTACAAAAAAGAATAAAATACCTAGGAATAAACTTAACAAAGGATGTGAAGGACCTATATACTGAAAACTATAAGACATTATTAAAAGGAATTGAAGGAGACACAAAGAAATGGAAAGGTATTCCATGTCATGGATTGGAAGAACCAACATAATTAAAATGGTCATGGCACCCAAAACAATATATAGATTTAATGCAATCCTCATCAAAATACCAATGGCATGTTTTAAAGAAATAGAACAAAAAATATCCAGGTTTGTATGGAACCAGAAAAGACTCCAAACAGCCAAAATAATTCTCAGAAAAAAGAACAAGGCTGGAGGTATCACATTCCCTGACTTCAGTTTGTACCACAAAGTGACAATAATCAAAACAGCATGATATTGGCAGAAAAAAAAGAATGGAGAACCCAGAAATAAACCCACATATATATGGGCAGATAATTGCTGACAAAGGAGCCAAAAACATACAATGGAGGAAAGAAAGCCTCTTTGGTAAATGGTGCTGGGAGAATTGGAAAGCCACATGCAAAAGAATGAGGCTAGAATGTCACCATATACGCAAATTAATGCAAAATGGATCAAAGACCAAAACAAAAGACCTGAAACAATAAATTGCATAGAAGAAAGCATAGGTACTAAATTTATGGACCTCGGGTGCAGAGAGGATTTTATAAATTAGACTTCAAGGGCAAGGGAAGTAAAAGCAAAAATAAGTGAATGGGACTATATCAAACTAAAAAGCTTCTGCACAGCAAAAGAAACCATCAACAAAACAAAGAGACAACCAACCAAATCGGAGAAGATATTTGCAAACAACACCTGCAATAAGGGGCAATATCCAAAATACATAGAGTACTCATACAACTCAACAACAAAAAACCGAACAATCCAAATACAAAATGAGCAGAAATAAGTCAGACAGAAAAAGTCGAGAACCATATATCACTCATATGTGGGATATAAAACTGAAAGCAACAGACAAACAAAGAAACAAAATCTCATAGATACAGACAACAGTTTAGTGGTTACCAGAGGGGAAGGGAAAAGGGGTTGGTAGAAGGTGGAGAGTGGGGTCACATATATGGTGATGGAAGGAGAACTAACTCTGGGTCGTGAGCACATAATGCAATATATAGATGATGTATTACAGAAATGTATACTTGAAACCTACATAATTTCACTAACCAATGTCATCCCAATAAACGAAAATTTTAAAAGAAGATTTTTTTTCTTTTAGCCTGTCTAATGATTAATTGATAATAAAGAAGCCTGAGATATTAAAACAATCATATCTCTCCTTATTGGTCTCTTCTAGAGAGGGTGCATGTATGAATTTTTAAAGAGCAGTCTTAAAAGCCTTGCTCTGAGATTGTCCACATTATAAAAACATCAGTGCTTTATCAAGGTCTACATGGATATCATGAATACTTCAATTTGGGAGATCAGCTGGAAAAATTGTTCTGAAGAATTAGAAATTATTTTTTTGCTTTTGAGAATTTCTCCCCTTTTTTGGTGTAACATTTGTTTTTATAATTTGAAGTATTAACTTTGAAAAAGACTGAGGATTTCAATACAAGTGAAGTTTCATCATTTACCTTCAGTAATGAACAATAACACAAACAGCTGCTTAGATTATGAATAGAAGACATTCTGTTCATGATGTAATAAGAAAAAAGAAAGTCAACACCCAGAAAGTGAAGAAATGTTTATGGTGATCAAAGTCACCAGACCTATGTTTATCTGTATGAAACTGTTTATAAATAGAAATTTCAGATAAATTAATTGATTTTTTAAAAGCAGTGTGATATGGCAAACATAAAAAAAAAGACTTAAATAATGTGATCTTAGAAACTCTCCAGAAGATAAATTTCACTTATGAAAGACATTTGTGAAGCAGAAAGTGACTGGCCAAGATCAAAAGCTATAAAACTTTAAAGTAACAGTAAAATTAAATCCTTGGCTTCAATGTGGAAAAACCCCTTCAGAATGATTGTCGCCAAAAATAACAGGGAATCAAGAGTACCTGTCCCTTCTTTAACTTCGATCATCAATTTGGCAATACATGTCGATAAACAATATTTGTCTCTGCCAATTAATTTTTTCATGAAATATATAATATAGCTAAAAATGATTGTAAGGTACTTGAATTGTCCCCGTAGGAAGTCTACAACTTGACTTACTCATCTAACTTACGCTGTCATTTCCTAGTAATATCAGTTCAATGTGATAATAGCTAGTCTCCTCAGGAAATTTAGGTAACACATGTTGTTTTTGCTGATTATCTTGTATTTGGATAATCGTATATTAATTTTTTTTTCCTGGGGAATTTACTCTGTGATAGTAATTAAGACTAGTTCTCAAAGTTCTGGACAATGGTATCATTGTATCATTAAACTCTCGGCATCCTCATGGTTGGATGGGGCTGTTCTAGCCAGGGATTTTTTTTTTTTTTTTTTTTAATTGAGGAATATTGGAGAACAGTGTGTTTCTCCAGGACCCATCAGCTCCAAGTCATTGTCCATCAGTCTAGTTGTGGAGAGCTCAGCTCACTGGCCCATGTGGGAATTGAACCGGCAACCCTGTTGTTCACAGCTCACGCTCTAACCAACTGAGCCATCCCACTGCCCCACTTGCCAGTGATTTTTGAGCAAAAGTGATGTGTGTGATTTCTAGGCAAAATATTTAATAGCTAACTTATTAACACAACTAAGTGAAACTGGCCAACCTTTATTTGGATTCTTCTTCCCTGGACATTGCCTCTAGGCAGAAGGCCACGGTGATGGTAGGGCTTACCTCATTTGTCTCCTTCCTTTAGGGGATCAGTCCTGTGCTGCCTGTTGTTCAATGTCTGAAAGCAATTATTTCTTCTTTTGTCTAGTTTTTAAGTTTTCTAGTTATTTGTGGCAAAAGAGTATTATGGTCCTTGTCTCTCCATCATGGTCAGCAGCAGATGTCCAATTAATTGCCTTTTATATGTTGATATTGCATCCAGCCAATTTACTAAACTCTTGATTATTTCTGGTTACTTGGATGAGAATCTATGAATTTCTTATGTAGATAATCATATCACACATAAGGAATAATGACTTTTCATTTCTTCTTTTCCAATCCTTAAGCCAATCATTAATTACTATTTCTTATCTTTATGGAGTGAATAGAATCTCCAACACAATATAGTCTTTTCTGAGAGGGACAATGCTTGCAAATAAATTTATCTGAAGAGTATAAAAATTACTTCAGTTTTTAACTTAATTCCTAATTTTCATCTCTAAATCAAGTAAAATTAAATTTAATATATTATCCTAACATTGACAGAAATAGAGCCCATTTTTCCTCTCTAGTTATCCATCTATATAGTTATCTTATATGGATAAAGGCATTGAAACATGTTTGAAATGATATCCACCAAATTTTGACATTTATTTCTGGTGAATAGGAGTTGGAGTAAATTTTGGAGCTATTTTTTTACTTTCCCTTTTGTTCCCTTCTGCTTTGCTTTAGTTTACATAAAATAACAAGCTTATATTATTTTATGAAAATAATAGTCCTTAATCTAAAAAAATTACATGCTTGTTTTAAAAAGTCAAATAATATGAAAATGCAGATAAGAAATGTAAAAGGTATCTCCATTCAATACAACCCAGTTCCCAAGAGTATCCATTGTTAAATGATGTACTATATTTTGCCGTGTACAACGTGCACTTTTTTGCCCAAATTTGTGAGGGAAAAATAAGGATGTGCATTATACATGGGTAGTACTAATTCTGTATCATATAAATGTTTTTAATTATTTTATTTATGCTTATGAGTTAAAAGTCTAACTCTAGAAACCAATGACGATATCCATATGCAAAACAATACCATGGAATATGATAATTGGTTTTGTTGAACTTATAGCAAACTAACAATGAAGAGTTCTTGGCCTTCTATGATGCATAAATATCATAAACTTGTTACCAGTACATAAAAGTTCTTGTACCTTGTGTCTGTTCTTGCGTTTTGTAATTATTTGTTACATAAAATTTCGTGTACCATAATACATTAATAAATGGTAAAATTCCTTTATAATACAAAAAATGGGTACCTAAATGTAAACAAATAAAAATGTGAATTAAAAATTAAAATGAAAGATTTTTTTTCCCTGAAAGTTTGGGACTAACATGTGGGTGCGCATTATGCATAGCAAAATATAATACATACTTCCATACTTTTTCAGTTTATATACAAGTATTTAAGTATGTATAAATATTGTGTGTGTGTATATATATGTATATGTGCGTGTATATATATACTATATATATATATATATAGCGCCAAAACATTGTATACAAGTGGACACTTTGGTCAACGTTCCTCAAGCAGTAGTTTCCGTAATCAGAAGTGTCTTGGCACTTTGAACACCTCTTGTAATTGCAGAAGTCAAACGTGACTTGTATTCATCTTTTGTTATCAGTATGTACTGAGTATTACAATTTTAATATAGTTTTATCCTTTCTTAAAATGTCTATACATGTTTTGGCACCCTCTGTAAATGTATATACATGTACATATGCACATACACCTGTATGAATATATATATATATTCATACTTATAGCAACTATATATATATATATATGCACACATGTCCATAATATTCAGAGGGTGCCAAAAAACATATATACATTTTAAGAGAGGAAAAAATTGTAATAATATATACTGATAACAAAAGATGAATACAAGTCACGTTTGACTCTGCAATTACAAGAGGTGCTCAAAATGGTTACCATCAGCATCCAGACACTTCTGATTACGGCGAACTACTACTTAAGCGACGTTGACCAAAGTGTCCACTTGTATACACTTTTTTGGCACCCCTGGTATATATATGTACACACATGAATGTTTATACACATATATACATATATGCAGTATAACTAAAAGTAGATATGATTTCCCCCAAATGATATCATGTTGAATATAATGATTTGCAATGTACTTTTTTTCTCAGTTTAACAATATATTGTAGACATCTTTTCATGTCAGCACAAAGATATACATTACTTTTTCTAACTTTGTAAAATTATATTTTTAAAAAACTATTATCTTCTATCTATATTTAAATAGAGAAACGTTGATGGAAAAATGTGCTCTTGTTACTTCAGCTCCTTATTCCCCTCTTCTACCATCTTTTCCAAAAGCAACACTATAAGCAGTTTGTTATACAAATTTCTGGTCTTCTTCTACTCAGTTAAATTTATTCAATCGTACTTATACATAAAATAACTATATACCTCATATATTTATATATATATTTAAATATTCATGTGCATAGTTTATTTTCTGAAACTTGATTTTATATTTAATTTTAACATAGGGACAAGTTTTTCTATTTCATTGTATGTATTCTTTAAATAGCATGTTAACATTTCTGAGCATATGTTCCATACTTCATTTAGATCTTTTCCCATTGTTGATCTTTTAGGTCCTGTGGCACCCATTGACTCACTTCAGTCTATTTCACATACCTTGGAACATGCTTGAGTGAATGACAAATGTTAACAAATGTTGACAATGACTTTTCTCAGACTCCCTTATAGCTCAGGTTCCAAAAGGACTTAGTTTTCAGTGAACAGATACACTCATATATTGAGAATACAGTCTGGTATTTCTGTTTCTGCTAGTGAGCTCAGTGTAGTGGTATTTGGTTTTATGAAAGAACAATTATTGGCCTGTATGTGGTACCTAACTTCAGAGGTATTGTGAGGCAGGGTGCTTAGTCCCCACTTTTCGGCCTGAATCTGGTCTAATTGAGAATGATCCTGGAACTGGATATGGTGATGGCCTCACCTTTTCTATATCCTGGCATAAGAGGTTGTGGACATGGGACATGTTTCCCTGATTTCCTTGTTCATGATGAAAAGAGAAGCTTGCTTGGTGGCACAATTCTGTGGGGGTGTTCCAGGAGTCATTTCTGGAGACATTTTTAGCCCTCCCAGTGATTGAAGCAACCAATTTGTGTAGTAAATTCTTCTCAACTTAATCTAGTTAGACTCATTTCTGTTATCTATGCATGTTGGGTGCAAACAAATTTTGATCCTGAATTTGTGGGCTGCATGTGACAGAAGCCATATATTTGGCACCAGATTAGCAATCAAGGGAAGGATGGGAAGGACTCAGACACTGCATTCTAAAAAGGTATTGAACATTGTCATTTGATAATAAAAAATGAATACAACTGTTCTCTGTAGTACAATGTACTGACCATGCTGCAGCATTCAGGAAAATGTGCCTTTGGGTTTGTCAATGAGCGCCAATCTGAACCTATACAGCTTGTCCAGTGTCAATATCAAGAAACGAAACTATGCCGTTCTTTGTGAAGGAATTGGTGACTCTGCGTACATATACCCTTAGAACATTCCAATATGGCAGCAGCAGACTATTTTTTCAGATAGGTTTATATTAGTACGAGGTGTGATCAAAAAGTACAGTGAATGATTAAATTTAATAAAAAAAATTATTACAGTAAAAGACACGTTGCCATTAACCCCCCTCTAAATACTCCCCCTTGCTTTGAACACACTTATCCTATCATTCTTGCCACATTCTGAAGCAGTTCTGGAAGTCCTCTTTCATGAGTGTCTTTAGTTACGCTGTCATGGCTGCCTCGATGTCCTGAATCGATTCAAAACGTTTACTTTCATTGTCATTTTGACTTTGGGGAAGAGGCAGGAGTCTTATGGTGCCAGATCGAGATCCAGTGAATAAGGTGCATGAGGACACATCATAATGTTTTTATTTGACAGGAATTGCTGTACCAGAAGTGATGTGTGACACGGAGCATTTCTGTAGTGATCACAAAATACAGTGAATGCAGCTGCCAAGTGCCATCCACCAGAAAGGCAGGGACCTTCAATATGGGAAGCTGTGTGTGGAACCTTAGTAACAGTGTGTAACAAGTTTCAGTTTGTTCGGTGCAGTCAGTTGGGTCTGAACTATGGTTGAGAGTAGGTGTGTTTTAAAGTGTGCTGTAAATCATCCTCCATCAGGACAATACTCTGTGTGACACATCACTTCTGGTGTAGCACTTTCTGTCAAATAAAAACATTATGATGTGTCCTCATCCTCCTTATTTACCGGTTCTGGTATCGTGAGACTTCTTCCCCAAAGTCAAAATGATTCAGGACATCGAGGCAGTCAGGACAGCGCAACTAAAGACATTCACTGAAGAGGACTTCCAGAACTGCGTCAGAAAGTGGCAAGAACAATAGGATAAGTTTGTTCAAAGTGAGGGGGAGTATTTTGAGAGGGATTAATGATAATGTGTCTTTTACTATAATAACTTTTGTTTTTATTTAAACATTCACAATATTCTTTGATCACACCTGGTACATAGAATGTACCATAGACAGGCATGTATTGGCACATAGAATGTCCATATACTTTAAACAGCTTTACTTTTATGGTGTTAAATTTTAAAATCATTATTTAAACAAGACATTGCAAATAAATTCTTGTTAGTAGATCCGATGATAATACTTGGGCAGAGAGTCTGGCTAACTTACTGCTTGACTTCACTTTACCTAATTACAAAACCTACAGAGAGTTGGAATGGGGTAAAGAGTTATTTTAGGGTAAAAGAAAAATATGCCAACTCATTAGTATGCTCATCTCATGTAAGTACTCTAGAGACACAGATTAACACCATGTTTTCTCTTATTGGAATCATGACATCCTTTTCCTAAAGAAAGTATTTGAATCACAGTGAAAATTCCCCTCTTCCCTTAGATACCTATGGGAAAGAGCTTCTAGATATTGCATTTGTTTTGGCTCAAATGCAAATCGTGGTTAATCTGAATCTCTCATCAGTTTCACAATTCTCTGTAGATCAGTTTTGTTTACTCAGCAAATTTTCGTTTATCATAATGGAAATTTGGGCAAAAATGTGTTTATATTTTCCACCAGTAAAATAGTGTTATCTGAAGGACCCACTCTGTGGTATTTGGGGTACTTTGCTTATCTTTTACTGTTAGTAGTTTGGCCAGAACATGAATCAGGCTGCAATACTTGGGCTGTTTCAGAGCTCATTCTAGGGGCAGCTTGTTCAAATCACAAACCACAGTGTAACTGGATCTCTTACAAATTTCAAAAACAAATTCTCCTGGGGCAATATTTTAGCGTGGTTAAATACCAGCAAACCATCTTCCTTACCCTAGCTAAAGATTGCCAGGGAAATATGTGGTCCATTTCTGTGGCCGAGTAGCAAATATAACCATTGACAGAAATATTTCATATTTTACATGCACGAGCTATGCCCTCTATTCTACTCTCTTCCTCAAACCATTTGCTTCTTTTTTATTTCTACTTTTCTACTTCACTATTTTTAAATTTTTCTAAGTTTTTCCTCCTATAATAGACACTAATGATTCGTTAAATAGTTGAGATGTTCAATAAAGGTCCCTGGGAGAAAATAACATATTATATTATACTATACTATACTATACTATACTATACTATACTATACTATACTATACTATACTATTATATTTCAAATATATATTTAAATATTTTTAAAATATATAAACATTTAAAATACATATATTAAAACCCTTTGTAAATTCTGATAGTTTATAAAGATAGGTCTGCCATTAAATATTCTTGTGCCAGGTTCTGAGCAAAAGTTTTTTTAAAAGTGTCTTAAAGAGAGAACACATAACATAGTAGGAGTACCAGAGTAAAAGAACAGTTAAAGAATAGTTTTGAAGACCATATTCAAGTAAAAGTTTTAGAGAAATCTTGGATTCAAGAAAATGAATGAATCAGATTCAAGGAATGAAAAAGAAACACAACGTTGATTGAGTACCTTCTATCAAGGACAAAATTACGTGTTCTTTAGTCCTGTGTATTAGAAGCATATCACATATCTAAATAAAACTACTTCAATAAGAAAACCCACTTATAAACATCCCTTATACTTATTAAAAAGCTCCTAATTTCACCAATGAAACACCACTTCCAGTATTAGTACAGCCTCTCATATCAGCATCAAGTAAAGATGTCCTGGAGGACGACATTTCTGATTAACTGCTGAGTCTACTATTCCCTGTGAACACCTGAATAAGGCAACTTATGACACATATGTCATATCACAGTGTCTATGCTGAGGTATTTTTAAATTAATTGCAGACTTCATACCACACCATTGATTTTTCTTCCTACCTCCCTAGTCCCTGTTTTTTAGTTAGGTCTGCTGATAGGTCTCAAATCAACTATAGACGTTAAGTTGCATAGGGCTAGCTTAACACTCTCTTTTTTCTCTTTAAACAACTTTAAACACCATCCATTTGCTGATGAGTCACAAAATAATCTCTGATCCTGACATTTCCCCTGAACACCTTAACCACCTAGTTGACATCTGCACCTGGCTCCAACTCTTCATGACTGAAACAAATTTCTTCATTCCCATACCAACTCCCAATAAAGGAGGTGGGGGGAAAGTCACATTACATCCTGGGTCCTCTCCATCTCAGTAAATGGTACCACCTTCTATCTAGTTTCCCAACTGAAAAACAATGGAGTGAGCCTTTGTTCCTTCCTTCCTCTTCTCCTGTGCACCCAATCCAGAAATTCTATTCTATTTGACCTCCACAATATTTCTCTGATTGTTTGACTTCATTCCAGATGTTTGTTTTCCCCCCTTGGAAAGAACACCTGTAGTTCATACCCTTCATCCCTTTTTGTAGTAAATGTCTTTCTTTTATAAAATATTAATTGTATATGTTTTAAAATGTCCTCTTCTGACAAAGTGAAAAAATGGTAACTGTAGACCAATCTTCGGGGGATTATATCTGTTGTTTGTTTTATTTTGTTTTTGATTTTAGAGTCTGAATTCGAAAATTCTGATAACCAGGCAACTCTAAATGAATCTATTTGTTAAAATGATTTATCTAATAGATCTTACCCCACCACTTCTTCCAATCCTACTATACTGAGGTAACCAATAAGAACAGCCTGGTCTATCCTTCCACATCTTTCTCCATGCTCACCAAATGTGTATATGCACACGTGTGCCTGCACACACACACACACACACACAGAGTTCTGATTTTGATTTAGCACAAAAGATTTAGTACATTTAGATTAAAGGGGTGTATGTGTATTTTAATTTTAGTGTATTTTGGTAAGGGTTAAGAAATTTAACCAGCATGGCCTGTCAATGCTCTATAGTCTCCAACATAGTTGTAGCTCTTTGAAACTTCCTGCTACAGTAGTCATGGTCTTGTTTCTCAGAGCTCTTCAGCTACCTCCAGGACATAGCCATACAAGCTATCCTTTAGCTGTCCTATTTCATTCTGTTATTTGGCACTCTAGACACGATTCAGCAGTCTCCCCCAATGAATAAATGTATCTTCCAGTGAGATGGAAATTTGTATCCAGGAAAATGCTCTCAGTTTCTACTCCTTATTTTGCATTCCCAACCACTTGCTCCAACATGGTACCCATATCACTGATGACATTCATTGTCTTGTCCCAATTAAGGTTGTTCTTATATCCTATAACCAAAGACTCTGGTGATTACTGGCAGGGTATTCTGCCCTCTCTCCCTATAAAAGTTTAATTTTTTTATTCATAATTTTTTCTTTTTAATATAAAGCCTGAGAACTTAAATGTCTTTCTTGTAGGTAATTTCCTAGAAACAAAATAGAAATTTAGATTTTTAGAAAACTCTCATTCATCTGCATTTATCCCTTCTTCCGGTCTGACTACTCTGCTATCCAAATGTCAAAACATTTTATGTCTCGATAAGCTCATTCTCTTGACAGTCCACGATAATCAGAATCAGACCTGATTAAGTTCACACACTCTGTAGCGAAACCCTCTACACAGTTCACGGCCACTGCCTGAACATGCAATTGGCTCTGACTCTTGGGCATCATGCTTAATGCTGGTATACGTTGCACAAGAAAGCAAAATTGCTGGAGTCACCCCAAATAAAGCTGCTATATCAACTTTAAATTATGGTAGTTTTGCTTATGAAAAACATCTAAGAGCAGTCAAATCCTCACTTGCCAGATTAATAGAAAGCCCCTGCATGGTCCAAGAAACATGAAGGGTGGGGAGTCTGACCTCCACACCCCAGGGAGAGGAGCCAGGCCCTGCCTTGGGTTTTAACTGCTTTGCAGTGACAGAGATGGTGCTAATGTGTACCAGATCCAGGTCACTGCACAGGCATTTTCTCCCAAGTCAACATCAGCCTAGTGTCCCTGACAACTTCTCAGGCTGGTGGTTTTCAATGATAATTCTTCAGGCCAATCCCTAAAAATGCCAGTTATCTCAAGAGTATCAGAATTAATTCAGGTGTCCATTGGCAAATTTAAAGCCATCGTGCCCTTTCCTTCACTGGGATGTCTCATCACAAGGCTTTAGGTAATTATTTTTCTTTTACTCTTGAAATATAAAAGCAGCCATTAGACACTTTTAAAAAAAACTGAACACTGCTATGGGATAACCTGCCTAACTACCTGGGGTGGCAATTCTGATTGCCCCAGGGAGCCCTGTAATTTAATTTACCCGCCCACCCGTACACACACAAACACACAAACAGTTCAAAAGAGAATGATTTATTGCTATTGCCTCAAAGGTTATTTACCATGCTAAAGATAACAAGGTGACTTTCTGGTTACTGAAAAAAAAAATAGGGACACGGGGGGGAACCGACAGTATAAATCTTCAATGAAATATCTTGCTTCATAACAAATGGATTGAGATTTTGATAAGTGAAATGAAAGTTCACTTTGAAATATTCAAAGTGTGTGAAGTCTGATTAGAAATCTACTCTGGAACCTTAATACAGACTGCAGAAGAGAGTCAGTGATATTCTTTTTCTTATAAACAAATCTGAAGCTTATTCGTTCTCTAAATTAATAGCTTCCATATTGAGGAAGGTTTGAAATGTCTGTTTATTTACTGTGAATAATTAAGTGGTTTGCTTCATAATGCTAATTCAAGAGAACAGTCACTGATAGAGTGTACTCTTAGGTTACACAAGCAGTCTCTGCTGCATTTGGTGTTGGGTGAATTAAGATATGAGTCTACTGGCAACATTTTGCATAAACAATACATGTCAGGCAAAGATTCAACAAACTGTACTATTAATCTGCTGCCCCAAATTCCTTAGCTGAAAATGTTCTTCAAATTACTTTTTGTATTTGTTGAATGTTCTGGTAACATGGAAATATTTCTACTTTCCTCAGAAGGTTCAGATTTAAAAACAGAACAAACCTGTGCTTTGCTTTTTCTCATGGAGAAACTGCTTTGTATTTTTTTATAGCTTGAGTTAGTCTGCATAATAATGAAAAAAGAATATATTTATATGTCTAATGATACCTTGGGAATTGAAGTTAATATACAAATTATTTGTTTTCAAAAATGATACAAATATCCTAGAGCCAGATATTTCATTGATTTTGTAGATGGTTAACTATTGGACATCATGGATTTTCTTTTCATGTAAGGCTGTGTGCTAAATGGTTGGATTTAGTATGAACAAAGAGTTCATCTTTCCCATTCACTTACTCTTAAAATACGTTCAATCAACAAAATACAAGGAATATTCACCTTCATCTCCAGTTCCTAATTGGAGTAGAGGATGCATCCCACTAAGAAATAAGCTAGATATAATTTTACTTTATTAATAGAGCCAAAGTCCATAAGCTACTTTAAAAATCAACACCGTGAAGAAATTTTAAATGATAAACTAAGAAGCCAATTCCAAGCTTTAAAAAATATACACAGAAAATAGGAAACTAAAACAAACTAAATAGCTGTGCTTAAATACGAAATAGCAATAGGTTGAGCTTGGTTAATATACCAAATTAAATCTGGATTAAAAAGTAGATTTCACTCTCCCTCTGTCCCCCCCCCACCCAGGGCACAAAGTAAGCTATGAGTGATTATGACCCCTTATGTGCAATTTGGAGTAAGGAAGGTAGTTTTCTGCCTTTGGATGGTGACTATTGCATTCAAGAAGCAAGCAGTCACAGTCGTTTTTGAAGATAGAGAGAATAGGTGGCTGTGAGTCCTAAATTGGTCCTGTACTGGGAGTTACAGAAACTCCTCCCCAGTCATTCCTTACTGGTTGACCTTATTCCCATGGCTCGGAAAGGGCTATGGTTAATTTTATGATCTCTTTTATTTAAGTTTAAGACATCACTAAAAATAGCACATTTCAACCAAAAGGATGTGTCTTCTTTTCCTTAAGTTTACAAATTACCAGATATTCTTTTAGCAGTTCCACATGCTGACTTAGATGATGTATAAGTCACTCAAACTCAAATACTCCAACACTAAGCATATTTGTTCTTTGCTGTTCCTACTGCCACTCCCACCCAGAGTAAGAGAGCTATGTATTGAGCACTTACTAAGTGCCAGGCATTATACTCAGTTCTTCACATACTGTATCAGTGTATTCTCATCTCAACTATATTGATAAGACCTTAAGTTTATAGATAAGGAAAGTGGAGATTCAGAAGATAGTAACTTGCCTGGAATTGCACTGTGGAATCTGTTTCCCATCTCAGTGATGTCATCAATATCCTTTCAGCTGAGCAAGCCAGAAACCTTTTCTGTCTCCTTCTCCTCCACCTCCTGCATTTAATCACCAAGTCTTGCCCACCACTCAAATGCTTCTGGAAATCATCCTTATCTTTTCATTTCCCGTCACTGCCAAGCTCAACTTTTCATCATCTTTTGTCCTAAGAGTAACAATAATCTAATAATCTCCTAATTGCTTTTCCTATTTCTTGTCTCTCCCACTCAAATCCCTAAACCACTCTGACTTGTTCTGACTGCCCTTTTTTTTTTTCTGTTCTTCCTTTCTTCCTCCTATGAAGCCTCCTTGAATTACTTCTTTGTCATTTCTACCCAAAGATATTGGCTCATTTCTGTATCAATAGAACCTATGTGTTCCATTAGTATAAAATGCATGCCACTGAAACACAAATAGCGAAGCATTTCTATTCTCCCTACTACCAGACTATTAACTTTTGTAGACAAGACCCTGTCTTACCCTATACCTTCATTCATTCATTCATTCGTTCATTCATCCATTTACCCAACATTTATTGATTAAACATCTTATGCCAGGAAATTATTTTTGAATATTGATGTTAACAGTAATAGCTATCTTTTATCGATAACATAATCAACAATTATATGAAGTAGGTATTGTTATCTTTATTTACATTGAGGAAACAGAGAGTAGAGAGTCAAATACATCACTGTCAAGGAAATATTTGGTTGTATGGCTGTGAATGTGTAAAGGTTCAACAGTGTCAGTTGGATTTAGCTGAGCTTAAAATCAAAGAACAGATAAGCACTTAGAGAACCTGTCTCATCTGAGAGCCTAGCTAAGGACAGTAGAGGCAGTGTAGCAGTAGTTGAAGAACTTGGACCTTAGAGTCAGACAGATATATGAATTGCAATCCCTGGTCTGTCATTACTAAACTACATGACCTCAAATAAATTGCTAATTTCTTCAAACCTCAATTTTAAATCTATAAAATAGTAATATTATTAGCACCACTTCAAAAGGCTATCATATTGGTTAAAAGTAAAAATACATGTGACATTCTTAGTAAGACACTTGGTACAAAGTAAACCCACAGTAAGTATCAACTATTATTATAATGACTGTTCAATAATATAATATAATAGGGGTCAATAAAAAGAAGATGTGGTATATAGAGACAATGGGATACTATTCTGCCATAAGAAAATATGAAATAGTGCCATTTGCAACAACATGGATGGATCTTGAGATTATTATGCTAAGCGAAACAAGTCAGACAGAAAATGTCAAGAACCATATGATTTCCCTGATATGTGAGATATAAAACTGAAAACAACAAAGGAACAAGACAAAGAAACAAAAAATCATAGATACAATAGTTTAGTAGTTACCAGAGAGTAAGGGAGGAGGGGGGTGGCAGATGAGGGTAAATGGGATCAAATATATGGTGATGGAAGGAGAACTGACTCTGGGTGAGTACAACTACAGAATTGTACACTTGAAACATATGTAACTTGACTAACAATTGTCACCCCAATAAACTTTAATTTTGAAAAAAAAGCTATTCAATGCAGAATTATACATTTTCTAGTTAGAATTTTTCAATATAATTATTTTCATTTGATATATTCATCTTTGTTATCGTTGCTATTGTTGTTATTATTTTTGCAGAAAGCCAATAGCAAATAGCAAACAAAGCATGGGAGTGGCCAAAATACATACAGGAGTGTCAGCTGATGAGTTCCTCCAGCTTTTACTACAATCATATTGAAAAGAACAGTATTCAATAATATTCAATATGAATCTGAAGGAAAAAAATAATACTACCTTCTTCTGCCATAAACATCATTCATATGAAATAGGGCTATTTTAAATGTTTTATATTTTATCCTTTCTTCATAGAATCGCTGTACCAGGAAGAATAAATAAAAATAAAAGTAATTACTGAGTTAAGAAACTAGGTTAAATGTCATAGAAAACATTATTTACACCCTAACTTAACCATCTGAACTGTGGTTGAAATAAAGAGAACAAATGTTTTAAAACAACCCTGGGGACAGTCCTCTTAAGGGAAAAAAAAGAATTTCACACATCTCAGAATTCAGAGAAGGAATTTCTGGAACTTAGAAAGACTTTTGGCTAGAAGATCAATTAACCAGCACACTCTAGGCCTAAGATGCCAATTGGCCCAACATACAATTTCCATTGCTAGGTGAGGAGCAAAATGGCCCATGGCCATGAAGCGGCTGTCCTGTGTGGTGGATGGGTGAGCACATGGCCCTTCTTTCTTTCTTCCCGTCAGGTATGCTCAACTTCACACTAGTGGTCAGTTTCCCAATGAGTAAATAAGTCCTGCTTCTTGACACACATTCCACAGGCAAGCCAGATTTGAGGAGACAAAAAGTCAAACGTGCCAAAAGAAAATTACAGAAGTCCAAGAAGCCACAAGAGAGTGGGGATTGTGGGGAGTGGTAGGGGGCTTGACTTCGGCCAGTGCAAGCATTACTCAATCTTCTCTTTCTATAAACATCCTTAGGATGGAAGTGTTCGACTGTGGGCCCCACCAGTAATTCCCAAGCAAATATATTGAGACTTCTGTGGTTTATAGTCTAGGACTTTATTTTGCTGTATCATCTGTGTATTTTTTAATGTTGTATTTCTTTTGGTTAATCTTTTTTCCTCCTGGGAAGCAAAACGTTCTGCAATAACAAACACTGTCTGTGGTAAGTCCCTAAAACTCCAGTGCAACAGATTGCAAAGCCTGCTGTCCATTCTAAATAAGCTTGCATTGTTTCCCTCTTAAGCTGATCATGTTCGTGTCTCCAACTTCGTATTCCATATGTGTCATTTTCTTTGGTCACCCATCCCGCCTTTCAAAAGATGTTTTGCCACGTACAGCAAATGTGTTCTTCAAATGAAATCCACAAATCTGCCTGACTTGCAGAAATTATTGGCATCCCAAAAATGTGAAAACTGTGCCATTTTTTCTTGCTGCTTTCCTTCTGTACAAGTTTGTTTAAAAATTTTTAAATGTATTTTTAATTATGAAGTCTTTTGAATAGAAAACAAATAGAGAAAAATAGAAAACAAACAAAGAAAACAATAGAGAAAAATATAACTATTTGAACTCTGTATATCATCTTGGCTGTAAGAATCAGTTTATTACAGGTACTTCCTACTTAATAGTAATTCACTTATGAGACTGCCAAACCCAATAAATTAATTACCAATTCTTGGACTCACTCAAAGGACCGAACACTCTTGAAGCGAGTCCTGTGATACCTACTGGTGAAATTCAAGTGATACAGTAGAATAGAGTGATTCAGTATGAGAAACACTAGTGAGTGGAAGGAACTCTGGCTGTGGCAGGATTTATCCCAGTTTGCCCAGGGATAGGTCTGATTTATGCTTGTTGTTCTGGCATAATTATTGATTGTACCCCTATCATTCCCAAAGATGATGGTTTTGACAGTAAATTATGTGGTTATCCTAACTGTGAAAAAACTAGAGGGTATATGTTCTACCTAAAGATGGGAGCTTCTGCTTGGCTCCAGCCAGTTACTGTCATGTGGGAAGGAAGACCTGTGCTTTCTCAAGAGAAACCAGATGTGGATTTCAAGTACAATCCCCCAATATCTAATGTGTTCAATTGTCTTCTTTTTCTCTTTATTTACTTTATATGACAAAACTTGTCTGAATGACAGATTTCCCGACAGGTTACCAATTTACAACTTCTTCTGGCCTAGAACATCTACAATTTGGGAACTTCAATACCACCATTTTCCTTTCTGATACATCAGCTGGAACAGCTGGATACACTTAGGATACTCAGGTGTATGCTCCGGTTCAGATTAAACAGGCCCTGTTTGAAAGCTTCTACATGGGGCATCCACCATCAATTAAGAAAACTTGCCAAGAGGTTAGAAGCACAGAGTACAAACTCCAGCCTTATTAACTGATTTCCTGACATCTGCATTCAAACCTTTTTTCACTGCTAAAGATATCGTTTACTGAGCACCTAAAATGTGTCGGACACTAATCCAAGCATACCAGCTACATTATTATGATGTTAGTCATCACAACATTGAAATGGCATTGACATGGTTATTCTAATTTTAAATAAAACTAGGCAGAGGCTCAGAAAATTCATGGGATTTGACCAAGGACAGTTGGCTAATAAATTATTGAGCCAAAATTAGTGCATAAGTCTGTCTGGCTCCAAATCCTGTGCTCTATCTGTACTCAAATCCTTTGATGGGCAAAAGCTAGCAACTTCTTCACTTTGATTTTCATTTTAAGCAAATATGTTATCCTAAACTGTATAGTTTCTATTTGATGAAAATTCTGCAAGAAAAGTTAATACATTCAAAGAATAAAGCAACCAAGTGATAGAAATTACCTTGAAGACCATTTAACAATGTCAAGGTTAATTAGTAGTCCTAGAAAACATAGTCTCATTACTAAAACTTTCAAACTGTTGTGAACACAACAGGACAATGATGTGATATTGATAATTCTTTGGTCAGTTTGCTTAGAAGCAGAGTATGAGGTGGGAATTCTTATACAAGTGATTTTTTGAGGTACTACTGCTCTGCAGGAAACCTATAAGGGTGTGAGAGGAGCAAAACAAGATAGGGGAAAAACTTGGCAAAGATGGGCTTTTAGGAGAAGTCTAGCCTTCTGATCTTGTAGGGAGTTCTGGAGCTTGGATTGCATCACAGAGGCTGTCTTGCTTAGAAGCAAGAGGGCTGGGCTATTACACCCCTGCCTCATCAATCTGTGGCTACAGCCTTCCAGGCGTGTTCTCATGAGGCGGCTCCCATGAACCAAGGGCAGGCCTCCAGAGAGAGATACAGATGTATACCCTTAGCCGCTAATACCTACATAGACAGGTAAATGGGACCTGGGATGGGTGGTAAGTGGGGAGTGGGAGGTGGGGGTGGGGGTTACCACGGACAGTATCTGCTCCAGCTATCATGTGACAGAGATTCAGCTACATTATTCTCTTTTTATTTATAGTATTTGTATTTGTGTCATTTTCAAATTGAAGGGACTTTTGTTATTTGTTTCATCTTCAAGGCTGAATGTTCTTCTTTAATGGGTAATTTTCAAAGATTACTGGATTCGTACTATCTTTTATTGTCCCCAGTGTCCAAATTAACCCCTTTTTCACCCACTTCCCCAGGGAAACACATCACAACTTAGCAGTGGGCAAAATGAATTCCCAGACTATGATTCCTTCCTTTCAAACAATATTTATAGTACAACAAAACAATTCAATCAGTCTCTTGGAGATTGTTATATTTGACTATGTCATATTACACATGTGAAAAAAACCATTAATGTCAAATAGAGAGGAATTTATTCTTTTGGTCTCTTAAGAATGTATCTCTGCAGGAGAAAAAGCTCTTTAAAAAAGAAAAAAACCCCAATATTCATGTCATATTGTATCACTGACCAAAAAAATGATATTAATAGTAACAGTTATAGAAGCTTTACTGAGCATGGCAATTTGTTGTGTTTCATATTATCTTAAATGCATATGGTAAGGATGCAAGAGCATGTCAGTTCTACAGCTATCAGCTTTTAAATTCAGAGTCAAATCTTACACATAATTTTCCACAATAAAAAGCAAAGAAGCAGATAGTCAGTAAATGCTTTTTGCTATATTTTGACACAAAATTGAGCCAACCCAATTTGCTCCATAATATTTGATTTCTTCAGATCGCCACCAACTGCCCTGTTTACAATAAACCTTTGAACTGGGGACCAGTGTGACTGTTGGAGAGTTGGAAGCCATTGTGGGGACAGATCTAACAGTCTATATTTGGTGGCACAGGTGAAACTGATGCTTTTCACAAAAAGCATGAGGAAAGGGCATCTCAGTGGGAGAATCACTTCTTTCACAATACACCAAGAGTGAGGAAAATTTTTCCAATGTTATTTGCTTGTGGAATGCAGAATTCTAATTTGAGGTCTTTTCTTGCTTATGTGAGCTACGCAGATTTTTCAATTCTCATTAAATATACCCAAGGTTGTTTTTAAGTGTAACCTTACAAATGAAGGCTAAAATCTAAAATATTTTTATATTCAGCTTGTAAATGACTAAGAATGTATAAATGCACCTTTATGAAAAATTAGTTTAAGGTTTCTTTTTCACCAAATATGCATTGTAAGTCAAAGGAAGTCTTACATATTCTCAGTATTATATTTTGAAAGATTTCCTGCAAAGCTTAGGAATGAAAATAAGGATTCACACTGTGATTCAAATATACCCTAAGCACCCCTCCCAACTATCTAATTCCCACTTTAATACAGTCATCAGATCAGGAGTACCCAAAAAGCAGGTTATGTTCATTCTTTCTACAAGAAGAGGATTTCTCATCTTTTTCTTAAGTGTACGAACCCTTTGTGTGTGTGTTTGTATGTGTGTGTGTGTGTGTGTGTGTGTGTGTGTGTGTGTGTGTGCGTATCTATAGATGTGTCCGTGTGTGTATATATACAGAGGGTGCCAAAAGAATGTATACACATTTTAAGAAAGGCAAACTGTATTAAAATTGTAACACTCAATATACACCAATAACAAAAGATGAATACAAGTCACGTTTGACTTATACAATTACAAGAGGTGCTCAAAGTGGTTACCATCAGCGTCCAGACACTTCTGATTATGGTGAACTACTGCTAGGGCAATGTTGACCAAAGTGTCCACTTATACCATTGCTTTGGCACCCCCGGTATTTAAATCTTCATCCTTTCCATTGTGAAACTTGATATAGAGGCAAGTATTTCCTCTTCCCACCACTATCTCTCTCAGAATCAGTATGATCTGCCTAACTCCTATCAGCACAGAAGAGTCTGTGGTACTCTAGTTTCTGTTGTTCACATTATGAAAACAATAAGCATTATTGCCCCATATAAAATCATAGTATGTTTTTTCTTTTTCAAATCTAAAAGTGTAATATTGCATAAGATTTGCAAACTAATGCGCTGTCTTTTCACAGATATTGAAATGTGCACACTCTGTTGAGAAACACTGCTTTCAATTTTCAAATGAAAAAAAAAAAGATTAAATAGCCACATCTACCTATTGATTGAAAGCAAATGAATATGACCATTATTTCCTTGTTGAAGATATCAGAGGATTTGGAGAAGTAGACAGTAGAAGACACAGCACGTTTTCAGAAACAGGCAGCCCTTTAACTGCAGTTAATTGATGGCCTTTCTGACAGGGGCACGGATGGTAAACACAGCTCGTGGTTTGTCTCCCAGAGTATGTCTGACTGCAGCTGATCCTCACTGCCTATCACAGAGACGGGATAGATGAGGGCTGAGGCTCAGGAACCAGGGCAGAAGGTTTATTTCATTTTTTATTTCAAAATAAAAATCTGAACATTTATTTTTTAAAGGATGAGTCAAACTATGCATTTATAAAAGTAGCTGCATCCAAAATATCTCTATCAAAATTGGTTTTGTCAAAATGGCCACAATAAAATGGTCTTGTCAAAAATCTAAGTACCCTATAGTAAAGAGCTGTGGTTTAGAAACAAACCAGCCTATACATCTTACTAATCTAACTAACGTTGTGTTGGTATGTGTGTGTCTGTCGGGGCCCCGGTGGGGGGGGGGAAGTGGGGGGGAGTCCAGTGGAATAAATAGTCTATGCTATTTGGCTTTTTGATGACTAATGATAATATATAGAGTGCCTAGTAAAATTTGCACCATGAAGTATGAATTTAGTAGTTTCTAACTTTTGTAATTATGATTATTATATTTCGGATAATAAGCTTGTTGAGACAATAGAGTTCTATAAATATGCCAAGCATTGCTTGACCTAAGATTCCTTTAAGCATACTGTATCTTTTGCCTGGAATACTCTCTTCTCATCACCTCTCCCCACCATGACATGGATATTTCCTACATTTTTTGGTTCTTAGACTTTAATCTTCTAGGAATCCTGCCCTGTAATCAAGACTGAATGAGACCTCCCTTCTATGACTCCTGGGTTTTGTGTCATGACCATTACTGCTTGTATCGATAGTGTCTGTAGGCTCTTGAATATATCTTGCTTGATCTTATATCCCCACAGCCTACTATGGTGTTTAAAACATTGTGAATGATGAATATGTGTTTTTGAATGGATGGAAAATAATTGGTACATAAAATATTATCAGGTTGAAAATATACCAACTGACAGTATTATTCAGACGACCCTAGAAACTGCTTCTCGTAAGATTCTCTTCCATTCTGGCGTAGCTTTTCTAATCTCCAAACCTACCTTTTCTTCTTGGTCAGAGTCTTCCTAGTTTGGCATATTCCAGCGAACACAGGCTATTTGATCTTATCTGTCCTCACACAACTTCATGCCTTAGATCACGTATCAAACCCAACACCTGCTCATGCCGTCTCTAGACACGCTGCTACAGACACTCTGATTTCCACCCTCCTCTATCCCACTTGAGACCACTTGAGAGAGCTATTATCTATAGTATCTGTTCCTCCAAAACTCTTTTCAGTGATGTCCTTTACTACAATTTCTAAACTTTGATTCTGAAATGGCTCTAACTCCCCTTTCCTTTGGGTTAACCCACAGAGTTCTCTGTCCTGGTTGTCTTGACCCTGTCTTCTTTCTTGGGTTTTTCTAACGTATCCTTGTACTTGTTACATCTTCTCCTCCACAGGACACCAGTGGATTCGTTCTTGCCATTGACTCTCCATTCTTAATGAAGTGTCTCTATTGAAAATGTGACTTTTTCTTTGGGATTTGTGCCATTGAGCCTTCCTCAAGGAGTGTCCTTCTGATACAAATAGTTTGAAAGATCGGGAACCAAATACCATATTGATGGTGGTAAATTATCTACATAGATGGCCACAAGACTTTGTCTCATCCCTGTGGACTTTTGCAATGTCACTTTGTCCCTCCCCCCAAGAGGCAGCCTTTAAATTTATATTGTCCCATCTCTTAAATTTCAGGTGGCCAGTAACTTGGTTTGACAACTAGAATACAGCAGATAACCATAGAGGAATTTTGAGCTTCGGTTCCAAGAGACCTTACAGCTTCTGTTCTCACCCTCTTGAACCATCACACTGAGACTATTATTTAAAGAAACCTGATCTAGCCAACTAGAGGCTAAAAAACCTCACAGAGCAAAAAGAACCCACCGGTCTAAAAACCCTATACCAACTAGCTGACAGCCAACACTAACCACCAGAAACATAACCGTCAGATACTACCTTATCCCAGCTGAGTCTCCAGATGACTGTAATTGCATGAATAATTCCAAGTGAGAACAGCAGAAGACTTGCCCAGGTGAACCCAAATTGCTAACCCACAGACTAATGAGGAAATAAATTAAGCCAGTAAATTTTGGGATGGTTTGTTACAGACCAATAGATAATAGATAGCAATAGTTAATAGATAATACACATGGTTTTCCAAAGAGACATAATTTATTTTGTTTTAAATCGAATCTGTAAATGTATTATTCTTTTTGAACCGATAGTGTTGCTTAATTTTTGTTTCTCACTCATGTCGAACGTGCGCAACATCTTAAATTTCAGAATATATTTTTCAATCTGTTCCTTTGATCCTGACATCCACTCTGTAGAAAGGAGGCAGAGCAAGTGTTATAATCATCCTCATTATCTGGATGAGGAAATTAAACACAGAGAGAGCACTTGGTCGGAGGGCTCAAGACTACATCAAACCCCAGCACTCTTTATTCAATGCTGTGCTATCTCACGCTCCCTCTGCCTCGATGATATAATACAATTTTTAATATTGGCAAGATTGGATTAAATCTAGGCTTGTATTCACCAAATCCTTGATTCTGAATTTTGTAAAAACCCAGTCTAATTAACGTCCACTTTTCACCACTGCCTTTTGTTTTAAGCACTTCAGAGCCATGTTCATTTTCAGTAAAATTTAACTCTGAAGTTTCTGATTCATTTTCCAGCAAATTTTTATGTTGCAATAATTCTTTGATGCCCCATATTTCCTTTGAACCATTTTATAAGCCATTTATACCTTTTATCTTTGAATCATCCAGTCACATCTTGCCAAGAGAACTCAAAATTATATTTCACATTTTTTGTACCAGGTTCAAACAGTGTATTTCTAAACTGAGTATATTGTTGCTTCCCTCACTGGAGGAATCGTTGTATTGTAACCTCTACAAACTAGTTTTCCCTCCAAAGAGGAAATACACCTCATGTAAATATACCTCATGTAAATTTTTAAATGTATTAAAATTTTATTCTAATAAATGGGTTTTGGGGGCTTGATTTGGAGTCTAATGAGCTGATCACACAAACTATAAGGACAGAAATCATCCTAAATACCAATTTTGAGAAATATATCTTTTGTAAAATAATATTAAGTAAAACTCATTGGGCCAACAATGCAATATATATAAAAAATAAAAAAATAAAAATCATGTATTACTTATTTAAAAAGCATTGCCATGGCTTAATTTACAGGTAGTATATCCTTAATGTTCATCTATCCAAAATTAGCACAGCTAACATTGATATAACATCTACTATGTGCCTGGAATGGCTCTTATTGCAGGTTATCTGTTAAATCGTCTCAATAATCCACTCAGTAGGTAATTATTTGTTATTCTCAGTTTAACAGACAAGAAAATTTAGTCTTAGATATGTTCATAGCTGAAGCTACACTCTATGTATGAAGCTAAACCCTATGATGGATTTGAAAATCACTTATGTAAACTTATGGAAATCAGTGAATCTCTCAATATTATTTAACTTATATATAAAAGATCATCTTAGTTACACTGAATAGAATAATTTTTGTGAGAGCAAATCCTAACCTATAATAGGCTATTCATATAGCTGTCATCATTAGATTTTTTCCAACAAAACCATTAGTCAAAATTATTCTTAGTATAATTGGAATGAAACACTATGCTTCCAATTGAGTGTAGAAAACATAAAATTAATACCTATTAGCGAAGCACACAATGAAATCAGAACCCAGGGAAGTTGTTCTTCCTTCCTCAGGGCACTCTCTCCCTGCAGCCGCCTGCTCATATACTGAGGAAGAATATCACAATGTAACATCACACAGAGAAATTGATTCCTGTGCTAAGGAATCTTGTCTCAATTTTTATTAGGAAGTGGGGAGCCAATTAAATACTTTGAAAGAGCTTCACTTATCTCTAATTGAAAGACACAACATGAGGAGAAACCATGTCTTCTATTTAAAATATTCTAGGATGCTTGTTAGAAGTAGTAAAGATAACAATCATTATTACTAATAAGTGTTAGTTCATTTATGTTTCATTAAAAAACCTTATTAAATAGGTATTGCATGTCTATGTCTCTATTTCCCAGTTGTAGAAATGGAAGCAAAAGTGACAGAGTCAAACCTAAATAAAGGACAGAGTCAAACCTAAATAATCTGGTACCAGAAACTTCATTCTTAATTTCTCTGCTATTTGCAAACCCAAGGCTCTTACGAGGGCAGATATCATATATCTAAGGGATTTTGCAAATCATAATGTATAATACCAATAAAAGCTATTGTTTTGGTTAAAGAGTGAGAAAGTCAACAAGCAATTTTAAAGATATAGGCAAACATTTGTCAACAGTGTAAGCTACTAGCCTTGGAATAACCTTTCCATTGAGCTAAAATATAAAAAAGAAAGAAAGAAAGAGCATAAAAAAGACAAAGGAGAACTGACTTCTACAATATTAGTACTTTAGGCATAATTATCTTTGTTTCCTTTTCTCCTTCCCCCGAAGTATTTATTAAATGCTTAGTAGAAGCATTTATGAGATTAATTGCAGGGCTAATTTAAATGGTGTTACTTTGAAGACCAAAAGCATATACCTGAAAATAATGTATCTTTCTCATCTTCATTTATTATAATAGTACGGGTGGGATTTTTTTTTGGGGGGGTGGTCTCTATGTGTCTTGTTTTATATGATGTAATTTTTAGAATGTTAGACTACCCTAATCTATGACAAGACCATTGCACTAGCAACAGTTTCAGTGAGTCTGCATCAAATAGCAGTTGGATTTAATAAGTCCGTACATAAGACAAGAAGCAAATATAAACGGAGTCACTTCTGAAGCCTTATAACCCAATAAAACCATGTCTTTCCAGAGGGACAGGCATTTGAATATTCAGTAGAAGTCTGGATAGGCAAGCTAACACAGCGCAAAATATTTTAGTTTTTGAAATTAACAGAACTAACATCCTTGATTCTACCACCAATCACCCAACTGACTTCAGACACATTATCAACAGTCAACCTCATTTTTCTTCATCAGAAAAATGAAGTTAATGAAAACATACCTTTAAGTTTTTCAGGGAGAACTACAAAAGATATGCAACATTTCCAACTAAATGACCATTGCAGGTGTTCAATAACTTTTAGTCTCCTTTCCTCTTCCTACTGATCCCCTTCTCCATCTGGTCCTCCTCTTTCATCTATGGAACAACTGTGTCAATGAAAACAAAAATATTTATAGGCTTCTAGGTGTAAGCTATGTATAATCATATAACATCTTTCAGGTGAGACTTTTTAAAATAATGGATTAACTATAGTATTAGTTTCAATAGATGCCTTGAAAGAACTAAATTGCCCTTCCCTGACTTTCTGTGGGTCTCTATTTTTATAAAAGTTACTCAAGTTCATATAGAAGACATAAAATGAACATATGCACAAATCAAGAGTTATGGAGTTTTAGAATTGGGACATTCAAGAAGGAAGAGATGAGCATTTATTCAAATAATCAAAAAACTTTGAGTGCTTACAATGTGCCAAGTCAAGATGTCCCTGAACTTGTGACATTTATATTCTACTGTGTAAGGTACACAGTATTCAGTTTTACATGGCTGTTGTGCATAAGAAATGATTGATAAAGGTTGGGTGGTAAAAGAAGAACTATCCAAGAAGGTCTCCTTTAGCAGACACTTCACTATGGGAAGGAGTCAGCTATATGGACGGCAAGAAGAAGAATCATAGACAGGAAATAGCAAGGATAAAGATATTAGGAGGAAACAATCTTGACCTATTTGAGGCACACTAGAAAACTAGTCAAGTGGAGGAAAGGAGAAAATCATAAAAGATGTAAAGTCAGAAAGGAAAGCAGGAAGGGATTGTGTAGTCTCTCCTAGACAATGGTAAGTAGTGTGAGTTGTGTTTTCTGTGTGATGGGAAGTCACTGAAGAATTTTGAGCAGAAACGTGACAGATCTCATTTATAAATTTAAAAGGTCACTAACTGCTGTGCAGAAAATAAATGGTCAGTGGGCAAAAATGGAGGCAGGGAGGACAGTTAGAAGGCTGTTGCTATATTAAAGGATGAATACAACAGTGATTTAGATTAAGATGGTAGAACTGGAAATGAGTGGTCAGATTTAGGTAGAAGCAATGGGACATGGTTATGGATTGATGTGGTGGAGTCAGGGAACTCAGCAAACCAATTGTGACACCTAAAACTGGGACATTAACAAATGGTTGGAAACTGTTGCTTTTTCTGTGATGAGAAAAATTGGGGGGGGGGAATTTTAAGGAGTTCTTAAAAATTCAGTTTTTAACTTGGTCAAGTGGATATGACTATTAGACATTCAAGAAGAGATGTCGTGCAATTGTCAATCAGATGCATGACTCTTGAGTTGAGGTAATCAGTCAGGGATGAAGATATAAATTTGTTGGCCGGCAGTATGTAGATGGTTTTTAGTGCTATGGGCCTGGGCAATTCATCTAAAACAGGAGTACAGGTTTCCCCCACTATCTGAAAGTAGACATTATTATGAAAACTTTCATAAGCCAAAATGAAATGAAGAAGCAATTACCGTTAATTCCTATGGGAAAATATTTGTCTGTTCCCAGACACAAAAGTCAACACACACACACACACAATGTATTAATTCTGTTCACCATGACTGAAATGCTTAATTACAGCCAATTTTACATTAAGCATAACATCCTTACGAATTTTCTTAAGCTTTTCTGATACCTTAGGACACAGCGTGCTAACGGATGCACAAAATAAATGGAGATAAAGCACAGATGCTCTCAGACAAAACTCAAAGCTATGGCGGCTTGATGCTGGATGTTGAGTGTGGTTCCCAGGAAGGAGCTTGGTGGGACCACTTTCACTGCACAGGGTGAGGGCTTCCTCTGTGAATGCTTGCTGGAAAACAGATGCTCAATGCTATTTTTACTTTCCACCTCTTTTCATAAAATCAAAAATCCTCTTTCTACTTCTTTCTATTAGTGAAAACAGGTACCAGTATTGGTCTCTTGTAAAAGCCAAGGTGGGATTCCGGAAAGCAGGTATACCTAGATACTGGATGGGATGAAAGTCAGAGACTGAACCCCAGGGCACTCTAATATTTATCAACTGCAAGAGGAGGAGTCAACAGGAGAGTTTGAGAAGGAGTATCTATTGAACTATCAAGATAGAAGGAAAACCAGGCAAAACTAGAAGACATTCCGTTATAATTCAGAGATAAATCAATTGATAAGAGATGCTGAGTACAATCTCAACAGAATGACAAGAAAATGTCAGCTCATCAGTCTTGAAGGTTAATATTGTGATAGAATCATTGATGACCATTTAATGATTTTGCCAGATTGGAGGAGAAAAACTATTTTATTTCAACAATAAGTTGTGATGAATATTATTTTATTTCAAAAGTTTAGGAGAAAACCTGGAATTCTGTAAGGATCTGGTAAAGGAAAAGAGAGAGTACTAAAGGAAGGAAGAAGCCAGAGAGAGAGGTGCTTTGCAGGCTTTGCCTCAGGTATTTCCCGTCTCAATGACACTAATTTTCAAAGGAGAATCCAAGCAGGGAAAAACAGCACGCAGCTTTCTTTTCCTCTGCATTTCAAGTTGCACATTGAAAACTCCTAATGACGCTGTCCGTAGCTGCTTCTTGCCACGTCTGAGGTTGCCTATCTTCATTCTGGCTCAGGTCCCAAGCCAAAATGTGGGAGCCTAAGCTCTAGACAGCAGTCCGGGTCACGATCAAACTCCCTAAGTCAGTTGAACTTTGAAAATATCTAATTACCCCACCAAGGTTAAATGAACCCCATTACTCAAATGATTGATCCCGTCAAATGGCTTACTTATTGTGTAACCACTGTCCATGAAAGAACAGAGACGTGTTCCAAGCCTTGAGTGAGTGCTCTAGGGCATCAAAGTTCCACGTGGGTTCCTTCAGAAAAAGCTGATGACATACAAATGTCTAACACTTAGCAACCACTTGAAAGAGGAGGAGAATTATGCTATGAACTCTGATAAGTATAATTAAGAACATTTTAGATTGAACTAGACAATAAAACACAGGCTTTGGAGTCAGTCAGACGTTGCTTCAGTTTCCAGCACCACCACTTATCGGTAGTTTGACCTTATGCGAACTATATGACCTTCATAAACCACGATTTCCTTTCCTGAAATGGGCATTCTGATAACACTTACCGAAAAGGTTGCTGTGAGAATTAGATGACATAATGTCCCTTAGTCTCTTCCAGGCATTTTTCTTCTCCGACTCCGGGAGCAGATGTGAGTAGGAAGGGCTGGACAGTCACGTTCTTTCCCTCACTTCCTTAAACTCCCTTGTCTGCCCACCCCTTAACATCCATAAGACACAACTGCTCTGCTTGACAATTGCACCCTTGTCTTATCCAAAATCATTTACCAAACTTCACCACCCCTTTCTACCTCCTACTCCGCCTGTCCTGGTCAAGCCAGTGCCATCGTTGAACGCCACATCTCATTGCTCAGTCCTGTGTGGCTCTGCACTTAGCTCATTGCCCTGAGCTTTCCTTCCCTCCCTCTGTACCTCTGATCATTATTCATCTTCAAAGCATAGTTTGACTAAATGCAGTGAGATGTCCTGAATTGGGTCCTGGAGCAGAAAAGGGACATGAATGGGCAAACTGGAGAAATCTCAATAAAGTAATGTAGCGATATTAATTTTGATTTTGACAAATGTACCTTAGTGACATGAGAGGTTAACATTAGGGGAAACTGAGTGAGGGTTATAATGGAAGTCTCTGACTGATCTTTGTAGCTTTTTTGGAAAACTAAAATTATTCCAATATAAAAAAGTTATTAAAAACAAAGCAACCAAGCCCTAACATTTCTTGAGGACTCCCACGCCTGTCACATCCGCTTTGCCTCTCCCCTCCCCACTCCTTTCCTAACAGTCTGGCTTTGAGTACATGGTTTAACTATCCTGTGTTTCAGTTTCTTCATCTGTAACGTGATGGGAAGGAACATAAACCACAATTAAGAGAGGGCCCAGACAGAGGCATTATATTCTGTCTGTGTTTGTGGGAGTGAATTGTGTGTGTGTGTGTGTGTGTGTGTGTGTGTGTTTTGGGGCGGGGGCGGATTATGTAGAGAAGACCAAGGGAACTACTGAGCTGAAATTCGCACACAAGCTGTCTAGTCCAAAAGTCTCTGTTCTTAACCATTAAGCTGTGCTGATTATGGAAACATTATGGGGTATTTTGTTGTAAACATTGATATAGTGTGCATAGAGAAAAACTAGAAGGAAATGTATCAGACAGTAGAGGTTGCCTCTGAGCTATGAAATCATGAATGGTTTTTATTATTTTTCTTTTCTGCATTTTATAAACATTCTACAACACATATATGTTATTTGTGATGAGGAATGAATAATTACACATACCAAACTCATAGTAGTTGGTTACCTCTGGAGACTGAGATGGAAATGAGACTCGGGTAAGAGTTCAGGTGGACCCTCATTTAGTTCTTAAAATCAGAAGCAAATACTGTATAATATCTGACCTAGGCACAGGGCCAAATTTAGGGGACATGAACAAAAAAACAGAGTTTTTTGGTGCCACTCTTTCCCTATTTTCTCGTAAATAAAGTAAAAATAAATCAGTCCTTCCAAGTTTTGACTACCCTCACCATAAATGATTTTAGTACCTGTTCTGAAATACCAAACTCTTTCAAAATTTGTTTGCACAGTGCCTGTGCTTTACCAATAGGCTTCATAAGTGTTTTATCTGCCTAGGGGGTAATTTGGCTCTGCTGAAGTTACTTCCTCCATTCATGTTCTAGTAGAACAAGGTAGCTTTCTATGCAGGAATGTGTCCTCATTGGGCTTCCCAATTATAAAAGCACTTGCATGGTTCATAATAATCTGGCAACATGAGTTCCTGGATTCCAATACATCTCTGGGAGTGAAATCTTCTACTCACAGTTGCTTAAAACATTTCAAAAGCTTCGATGAAGAAAATACTACCGTATATATGAAAGTTGCCTAGATACTCAGTGATCTACCCTAGAACTAAACCTGCCTATATTGACTCAAGGAGAAGTGTTTTTACTCATTTGCCCTTTAGCATTAAAGCAATTAGCTATATCAAGGGATGTTGTAAAAAGCAACTCATTACTGTTAATATTGTAAGGATGTTTTTGAAGGTGTTGATCATTATAATCCACAGATAGCCCTGGAGAAGTTTTACCTGACCTTGTTGTCAGGATATTTCCTGAACACTATTTTTCCTTTACTTTATGGATATTATGAATTCTGTATTTGGTTGTGCATTCTTTTCTTGCTTGACTGCTAAAAAATTCTTGGAGTCAAACTTGTGACCTAAAAAATTTAGAAGAATATCTGCATGACCTTAACATTGGCAAAAATTTCTTAAACAGAACACAAAAAGCACAGTGACTTAAAAGAAAAGATTGATAAATTGGACTGTTTTAAAATTAAACTTTTTATTTATCAAAAAGAGACCATTAAAAGAATGGAAAGACAAGCTATAAAGTGGGAGGAAATATTTATGGTAGATACATCTAATAAGCAATCCAATTTAATCTTTGACAAGAGACTCAGAAAGACAGTTCACAAAAGAATATATCAAAATGGACACTACATATGTGAAAACATGCTCAACATCATTAGTCATCAGAGAAATGCGAATTTCAAAGAAAGATGCTATGATCCACCCATTAAAATGGCAAACATTAAGAAAACTGAAAACACAAAATTTTGGTAAAGATATGGAGTAATGGGAACTCTTGTCTATGGCTAGTCAGAGTGTAAATTGGTATAACAGCTTTGGAAAAATACTTAGCAAGACCTGCTAAAACTAAAATATGATGCAGTCATTCCACTCTTAGGGATATGCTCAACAAGAACAGATTTTTATTCTGTGTCTACTTAAGAGTAGCACCTAGTATAACTAGTGGAGAAATTACTTTGGATACTATCTACTTTACATGGTTATTGAAAGAATCGAATGAAATAGCATAGCAAAATTTATTTTTCAAATTTAGAGTGGTGTATAAATTACAGTTAAATAGCCAATATTAATCTAGGAACATGATCTTTGACAGTAAACAACAAAACCAACAAACTGCCACCAACAATAACAGTGAGTCTAACAAAGTAACAAGTTGTTTTAGGTATAATTTCTGTCTTTTCTGAGATTGTCTAGAATTGCTTTTAGAACTACTTGGCATCCTTCTTTAAATTCTGTACAAGTGACTTCCAACGTGAGTTTAGATGACTGAGAAATTCCTAGTACTCCCAGGATCAACTTGTGTGAAGCTATCAGGGGACAAGACCAATGTGCCCATTTAAAAATGATTCCGATCATGTGACATGGTTTATTGAATCAGGACATAAATCTGCAGCATGCTAAAAATCAAGTGAAATTGTTTAAGTAAATTCAGTAACAAAAACTCAATTTTAGCCGTTCTTTAGAGGGGAAAATTAAAGAGTGAGTGAGATGAATATAACAGCTGTTTTCAACTCTCATTGTGCAGTTAGGCAGTTTGTGGAGAAATAATAGGTGCTATGAGACCTTCCCAAAAGAGTTTCCAAATATAAATATTCGGACTTTTATGTTTAAGGATGTCAGCTCTACGAGGTGATTTTCTCAAGTTTCTTTCCAACTTAGCACATTCCTCAACACATTCTAAATAGCTTCTGTTCCCCACATTCCTTGAGATTATTCTCAACAAGATAACCTGTGATTCTCTTGTTGCTAGATTCAGTATACACTTTTTCAGTCTTCTTCTCATTTGGCCTGTCAATATCTGACACTACCTCCTTGAAAAAAACTTTCTCTAACTTCTGTGACCACACACTCTCTTGGTTTTCTTTCTATCTCTAGCACCTGTTTCCCAGTGTCCTTTGTGAACTCTACTTTTGCCCATCGCTTAATATTTGGAGACACCTAGGCTCTCCCCTGTGTCACCTTTAAGCCATCTCCCTAGGCAATCTCATCTAACCATCTGGCTTCAAATACCATTTGATATGATGACCATCAAACCTCTCACTTCAGGCAGGATTTCATTCCTGGACTCCAAACTCATGTGACTACCTACCGTACATCTCCACTTAGGTTTCCCAGTGGAGACTTCCAAACCAACAGATCTTAAGTAGACTTTGTCATCTCTCTCCCCACCCTGATGCTCTCTCAGTAAGCACACTATCACCCAACAGCTTATTTCTCTCTCGATATTCTCCACTTTCACACAATCAGCAAGTCCTGACAAATTGATGTGCTAATTAGCACTACAATCCATTTAGTCTCTGTCTCATATTTTTCAGTCATATAAATGCTTGCCTATAATCCATTCTACTCTTAACAGCCAAATCTAATTATGCCCTTTTCTTGCTTAATATCCTCCATCATTGCTAAAGATGTACATCCCATAATAACTGCTAATGGTGATTTGCCATAATAGCTCTTGAAGAGTTAGATTATTTTTCAGGAAACTTATCTTTCAGTATAACAACTTTTATTTTTTTACCTCCAAACACCCTAAATAAATATACTATGGGGTAATATTTAGACATTACAATTTCAGGCAAAGACACATTTACCCATTTACTTTATTCAGAAGGACAAATATGACGTGAATGCAATTTGTGGACAAATTTAAAACATATTGTTTTACTTACATAAGCCAAATGAGAGTGAGGAGGAGGTATGGTTCTTTAGTTTGTTGTTCAAATGCACTATTTGCATGTTAGCTTTTACTTTAGCTTTTAGCTAGTGTGTGTGTGTGTGTGTGTGTGTGTGTGTGTGTGTGTGAGAAAACTTTATTTTTAGTGAAGTTTGAGTATGAGATGACCAATGCCCTTTCCCAAGATTTTATCCTTTACATTCTCCTCTACCACCTAAGTCCTTTCTTCAGCAAGTACAATAAATCTTCAGAATATTGTATTATATGTTATACGTACAGATTTTATTTACATCATATTGGGATATCATGATTTATAAGAAATATATATTTTGTCTTTGTCCAGGGTTCCTGGCTCACAGCTCCTAAAACACTTAGAATTTCCTGTGATAAGAAAAATAAAGGTATCTTTATTTATGTTAATGAGATGACTACTGGAAAGCCCTTAAACCTATAGATGAGGGCTGGTTGCCAGGAGAACCAACCATGTGATTACAGGGTTGGAACTTTCAGTCCCTGCCTGCCCACCATCTTAGGAAGGGAAGAGGAACTGGAAATTTAGTTCAATTTCCAATGGCTAATGATTTAATCAGTTATGCCCACATAATGGAGCATCCATAAAAACCTAAATGGATAGAGTTCAGAGAGCTTTGAGGTTGGATTTCGGAAGAATGGCACACCTGTACAGGGCATTTAAGCTCTGTGCCCTTTCCCAATACTTTGTACTACGGTCCCTTCCATATGACTGTTCCTAAGTTATATTCTTTCATAATAAAGCAGTGATCGGTGAGTGAAATGTTTCTTTGAGTTCTGTGAGCCACTCTAGGAAATTAATCAAACCTAAGGAGGGGGTCATGAGAACCTCTGATTCATAGCCAGTGGTACAGGTAACAACTTGGACTTGTGACTGGCATCTGAAATCCAAGGACAAGGTCAGTCATTGTAACCCTCAATCTACAGCTGGTTAGTCAGAAGCTCAGGTGACAACCTGGGCTTTTGATTGGCATCTGAAGGGGCAGGGGACAATCTGTGAGATCTGATGTTATCTCCAGGTTGATAGTGTCAGAATTGAGTTGAATTGTAGGACACCCAAGTGGTGTTGGAGCATTGCTTGCTAGTGTGGGGAAACCCACACACACATTAGAAACGGGTTCAGAATATCCATTCTCATATAAATTTTTTTTTAGTTTTCAAGTGATATATATTTATATGTGATAATTGTTTATATATCTTGATTTGGCATGGAATACATAAGAACTTGTCCCATTAAAAGTAATGGAATTTTTCTTTTAATTTCATGGCTTTTCACTTAGCAGCAGGGTTTTCAAGAACAAATGCTAGTTGTTAAGTGGAAGTCAATTGTACACTCCTCGCTTTCAGGAAAAACCCTAAATTCCTTAGCATTATTTAAAAGGTATGTGACCTAACCCCTGCCCCATCTGACACCAGCGCCCATTTTACACTTTACATTTGAGCCACACAGAACTACAGAAAGCTTGCACCAACCCAGGAGCTGAATTCCAAAGTACTGCGTTGGCAGAACTAAGGCTAGCATGACTACCTAAGGTCTCACATATGCTAGAGGATTCAGGGAAAACAATAAAATGATTTTGCAGAGCTGTGTCAATCATCTTGTGTTTTACTGATTACAAAACTCTCCTTAGCGCCAGTGTTGTTGTTTTTTAAATTTTTACCAATATTGGGGTGTTTTAGTCTCTAATGCATTTGAATGGATGCAATAGCTAAAGATTTTCTG